>NC_051159.1:57624959-57763975 GCF_013339745.2 Dermacentor silvarum | reverse complement strand
AGCGTGCAAGACTCAGCTCGAGCATATCTAACACTTCTCCGTGTACCCGCGCTCTTGCTCGGGGCGGTGCCGCCGCATACGAGCAGAAAAGAGAAGTACTGCATTATGACACTAACGCGCACCGACAGTGAACGCTTCGGTGGTCTCAGCATACGACGCCTCGATGCCAGCATTAGAAGGGACGCTGGCATCAAGAAGCACTACCAACGCCACCTAGGTGGCGTTCACCGTACTCAGCACAGCGGAGCGTGGCCTCCGCAATTAGCTCTGAAAATGTTTCTGAAGTTGATCGCGGAGACTATAATTACGACGCGCTGTACGCGCTGATTTGACTCGGTGACGATTCAGTTACGTGCTTTGTCTTGCGCGTTGTATTAGTGTGTCAGTTACGTGCTTCGTCTTTCGCGTTGTGCTAGCGTGTGCAGCGTAGTGCAGCTTCCATATGCACGACGGTTGCTCATGGTCATCGACGTTGGTAGTCGTGATGGAGGAGACGTGCCACCAGGCGTCAGCGTGGGTGCATCAACGCCTAAGGCGCTTTAGCCACAAAACACCAATAGACATTATATATCAATGTGCAATAAACATTACACTACGTCTGTGAAGACACGTTCACTTTCGTGTTCTATACCGATTCCTATATAAGAGGGATCAACCACATTTTTTTGCCTTTACTTTGATCGTGAATATTTCTTTTTCTTTCTTCCAAGACGGGCATGACCGCGAGTATGCGGCATGCTCGCCATCACAGTTGACACAGTGCGGAGTGTTTTCGCATGTTTCAGAGGCATGGTCACCGGAACTACATTCAGCATATGTCTGTCGGCCTTGGCAGTTCTGGGAACTGTGGCCGAAACGCTGGCACTTCAAGCAACGAAGATGATTTGGTACATAGGGTCTGACCCGTAGGTTTACATAGCCTGCCTTGATTGTCTCGGGCAGGATGCTTGAGCCAAAGGTAAGTACTATATGTTTGGTTTTGATCTCTTTGCCTTCCCGTCTTAGCATGATTCGTTTAACAGTGATCAAGTTTTGCTTGCTCCAGCCTTCCAACAGTTCAGCTTCTGTCAGTTTCATGAGGTCATCGTCGGAGACAACACCACGGCTGGTGTTCATAGTTCGGTGCGGGGATATTGTCACTGGGATCTCCCCGATGACACTAGGTTAGGAAACTTTTCGTGCGGTTTCACATCGCGGAGTTCCAAAAGGAGGTCGCCGCTAGCCATTTTCGATGCTTTGTAGCCCGCTCCAAGAGCTTTCGTCAGACTTTTCGAAACGAGAAAGGGTGAGATCATTCTCACCATCTTTTCGGGTTTATCTGAATGGATCACATGAAATCGAGGGAAGTTTTGCAATCTGTTGCCATGGAATTCAAAAATATCTTCGGTGGGCCCTCGTTTGTGAGAGCGATCAGGGAGTCGGGGGAATGAAGAAAAGCCATAAGCTAACAATGATTTCGGTAACTATGCCAGCCACCCACCACCGAGCCCAACAAGGGGACGCTACAAGACCCGAAGGAGATGCAGACGCCAGCTGTCATCATCATCATCATCATCATCATCAGCCTATATTTATGTCCCCTTGCAGGACGAAGGCCTCTCCCTGCGATCTCCAATTACCCCTGTCTTGCGCTAGCGTATTCCAACTTGCGCCTGCGAATTTCCTAACCTCATCATCCCACCTGACTTTCTCTCGTCCTCGACTGCGCTTCCCTTCTCTTGGTATCCATTCTGTAACCCTAATGGTCCACCGGTTATCCATCCTACGCATTACATGGCCTGCCCAGCTCCATTTCTTCCGCTTAATGTACATAGTCCAGCTGTACATTCCAGCTGTACATAGTCACTATCACCTAATATAATAGACCCAAGGATGGATAAACTACACCAGGTTAACCCTTGCTGCCTGGAAAATTGGAAGTGAAACGAAGTGAAGAGAGGACAGGAGAGATGGAAAGTGAGAGAGAAAGACGAAGGTTGGAGGGAGAGAGAAAGACAAGAAAAGGCAACTACTGATTTCCCCCGGGTGGGTCAGTCCGAGGGTGCTGTCTACGTGAAGCCGAGGCCAAAGAGGTGTGTTGCCTCCGCCGGGGGGCCATAAAGGTCCAAACTCCCGGCTTCGGCTCAACCTCCAGGATCCCCTTTTCCCCGGACACGGCTAAGCCACGCACGGTTATACGCGGGAGGCTCCAACCCCCATGTGCTCGGGTCCGTAGTGTCGCAACAAACCAAACGCCTGCGGGCACCCAGAGGGTGATATAGTCAGCGTAGATGGTATGATTGAGGCCATCAATTTCCTGTAGCTTTGATGATAATCTGATCAGAGCCAGATTAAATAGCATCGTTGATATTACTGAACTGTGGGGCATACCTGCACTTCCGATTTGTAGTTCTGCGGAGGTAAGATTTCTATCTTAATGTGTGCTTTTCTGTTAGTAAGGAAGTCTCGTACATAAGTGCATACTCTCTGGTCTAGGCCTAGCTCATTTATTCTGTTTATTATTGTTCCATGGGTAACACTGTCAAAAGCTTTCTCTAGGTCCAATCCTAGGATAGCTTTGGTGTTCCGACTTGTGCTATCTATAAGTTAATGCTTAAGTTGGAGCATTGCATCCTGTGTAGACAAATTTCTTCGGAAGCCCAACACTGTAGGGGGGAGAACGTCGTTGTCCTCGAGATAGTTGGTCATCTCTCGTTAGGACAACGTGCTCCATGAGTTTGCCCACACAGGACGTGAGTGAAATTGCTCTCGGGTTCTTCAACTGTAACCACTTGCCTGGTTTAGGTATTAGAAAAATCTGGGCCATTTTCCATTGTTGTGGTATTGTACCCGATTGCCAGCATTCGTTTATATACCTGGTATGTTGTTTTAGAGAGGCATCATCGAGATTTCGAATCGTCTTGTTTCTTATTCCGTCTAGTCCCAGCGCGGGTGTAGTATTAAGCTTTTGTAGAGCTGCTCTCAATTCTGTTTCGCTAATCTATTCGTCTAATTGACTGTTTTTGGTGCCTGTGTAATCTGGTAAAGGTGTTGGCTTAGCCCGAGGCAAATACCTTGTGGCTATCTCATCGATAAAAGCTTTTTCAGTTTTGTCATATGCATGAAAGATTTTATGTATGTTTTGTCTGTACGTGGCTTTACTTTCCTCAGGATGCAAAAGGTGCCTGAGGAAGGTCCACGTTCTGGATAATCCTAACTGATTATCCATATTGGTGCATGTTGCTTCCCATTGTTGATTACAGAGCTGTTGTGCGTATGCTTCTGTATCTCTGTTAAACCGGGCTAGCCTATGTCGCTGCGTCCTATTGTGTTATTATCTGAGCATGTTATTCAGTTTTGAGAATGTTATTGCATTAAAATTGTTAGACTATTAAACGGATGTTTAGGCACCTTAAGCAGGCAATTAACAGGGGGGAAATTTAATTTTTGTGTGTTTGATTAGTGATTCCAATTTCTGTCATGGCGTAACGGAATGATAGCACAGATGCTGTGTTACGCTGCTAGGTGCCAATGCTTAGTGTCATCCCGCTCTGGATATACAATTAGAACATAATACCTCTTCCTATCGCATTACTGCCTGTATTTATGTTAGGTTCTTTTTCTTGTTTTGATGTAGGTAATATTTTATGTTTTTTTTTATTGCAGGCACCATGCTTATATGCGCTACAGATCACATGTAAAAATAGCAGACTAAACGGTGCATTATATGTGGCTGTCCACTTGCCATGAGGATGCATTGCTTGCTGTCATTTTTCCATTTTCAGGTCCAAGGCTATTTGTGCATGTCAGAGAGTGCCCTTGAGGCACAGGCAACTGGAAGCCTATGACCTTCTCTCTCTTGTAAGAGGACTGCCCTAAGACTGTACGATTATGCATCTGCAGACACAGTGAGATGACTGCGAGGGTAGTAGTTGCTGAGCACTGGTGTCGTCAATTTTTTTTGATGGCATTGAAGCTCTCTTCTAGTGGTGTATCCTAGCACCATTAAGCATCAGTGTGAAGTAGGTCATGTAATGTTTTTGTGAGCTGCGAGAGCCCTGGAAGAAATTTGGTAAGGTGATTAGCCAATCCCAATGAGGACCTCATTTCTCTTACATCTGTTGGCTCTGCTAGATGACAGACCGCGTTGAACTTTTCAGCGTCAGCACTGATACCATTTGCTGGTACAAAGTGTCTGTGGAATCTCACTGACTGCTGGTGTAGTACACACTTTGCAGCGTTTAAGTTGATGCTAAGAAGTACTCTGTGAAGTCGTGCGTCATGTTCTTCCTTCGTGCAGCCAAACGCTATTATTGCGATAGCAATTATATGGACACTCCAAAGCAGATTTCTGCCGTCGGCGTCGCCGTCGCTGTTGCCGTCGCCGTGAGGTTCCGTATGACGTCAATGGAGATGAAATCGTCGCCGCGCGCCGCCGAACGCTGTATGTGCAAGTGAAAGGGCGCGAGGGACGCGCGCTTTCACGGGGAGTGAACCCAGGGCGGAGAACAAACGCGCGTTCTGCGCCGTGCGTTAAGGGCTGCAGAAGTAGGCGTCTCTTTCCTCCTTTACAATCACCATATATGTGGAGCAAACGCGCCTTCTTCGGACGCACGAAAGCCCGTGGGGGGGAGGGAAGGGAAGAGAAACGACGTTTAGCTGCTGGCGCTGAGCCGTGCTCCCTCAAGGGCTGCAGAAGATAGCGTCAACCTTTCCCTTTCCCTCAAGAACCACTTACCACGTTTAGCTGCAGCACCAAGTGCCTATTTATATCAGAGGCTCCGGCAACAGTCACCAACGCCGCACGCATTTTGTGCGAACGCGGGCAAAACGCCGACGGCGTCGACAACAGTTGTGCGTGTTGCCGGTGCTGCTGCATGTCCAAGTTTATACAGCTGATGAAGCTACTATCATTACTCCGTATAGCTCTCTACAAATTTGCTATCGCAATTGATGCTTCGCCTTTTAGGTGAAACTGCGACAACTTTTATGTCGTCTTGCTGACAGGCTTGGCTGTGCAGGCCTTCTAGCGCTCTTAGCATTTCTCTCAGGAAAAATTCAGGTGCTTTGGAAAACTGCCAAATGGCGTCAGGATAGTGGTGTACCTCTGGGACTCGGGCGCCAGTGGAGCTTGCCAATAACCGCAACTTGTGTCGAGCTTGCTAAACATGTAGCTCCGGAGAGTTAGGCCGAGCATTTGTCGATGGTGGGCATTGAGACTCGTTCAAGAAAAATGTTCTTCAACCCCTCAAAGTCAAATGCAGATTCGAAGCTTGCCTCCTATCCTTTTTGCCACTGCCATGGCTGAAAACATCTTTGTGGCCTCTTCAACCTTTCTGATGACACCCAGGAACTCTATTCTCTCTAACTCACGTTCGGCATATGGCAACATGGGGACAGGTACTCGCCTCAAGTACGTAATAGCACATGGCTTGGCATCCAGGAGTAGCATTATTTTGTATTTTGTCTCGACTAGGCCCAGGCATGAAGTCAGGTATAGAATGTTGGATAGGTATCAGCTATAAAAAGTGGCATAGAATGTTGGCTGGGTCGCTGACCTAGCAGGTTGACTCTGTTACCTCTAGAACGCTTGGTAGGACATCTAAAGTACTTGATTGCGAGGCATCCAAGAAGTGCGCGATTCTGTTGGTCGATAACGTAAATTTCTTTTTGACAACCGGCCACTCCAGCACAGGCTCGCAATGAACAGTCCAATCGTTACTATTGTGGTGCTGCCAAGTCCAAGCAGCTGTTTCTTTGCTTGCTTCAAGTTGCCCATAACTTCATCGTAGAGTCTTGTTGGTATAGCGGTTACATTCACGCCAGTGTCTACCTCGAACTTCATGGGCAAGCCGTTGACTGTCGCACCTAATTGTTACGCTTTTTGCAAGCGTATAAGCACACTGCGGCGAAGTGTACGGCCCTTTTTGCCACAAGCACTGCATGTTTTGCCGTTCGCTGGCCACACAATGTGTGATGGTGGGTACGTCGTTGAGCCACATCACTTGCACGTCGACGCAGTCTGCTCGCGCTGGGTTTTCTGAGCCTACTGATTTGACTTTCCTTTGCTCTTGGAGTTGCGAGCAGGGGTTGTGACGGCGGCTTCTCGGCGTTAAGTTGCAGCTTCTCGCTTAACTGCGTGTCTATGAGACCGACCACGAGCCTATCACCGATCAGTCAGTTCCTCTGATCGCCATTACTCACAGGTTTCGGCTCGTCTGAATAGTTTGGTGACGAATGTATCGACTGTCTCGTGCGCTTCTTGCTCTGTGTACGTTTCGCACGACAGACCGCGTTGACCTTTTCAGTGTCAGCACTGATACCGTTTGCTGATACAAAGTGTCTGAGGAATCTCACTGACTGCTGGTGCAGTACACACTTTGCTGCGTTTAAGGTGATGCTAAGAAGTACTCTGTGAACTGGGTGTACCAATGAACATATGATGTTCATCCGCGGCACCAAAAGTTTCGCGAACGCTCTTGTTTCTAGCTGTGTCGTAGCCGAGTTTCTCGGCGTCGCAGAGCTAGGACGTCTTCGGCTTCACGACCCATGGCATAGACGAGGGTGTTTCCCTGCGTCTCGTGAGCTTGCTTCTTTAGTCGTGAGATAGCACTACCATCTCGTGAACTACCCTTTCCACTCCTCGGATCGCCGAAAGTCGTTTTTTCGGCAGTTCAACTACGAACGGGTTGAGCGGAGCGGTAAATTCTTCGTTGGCGTAACCTTCTCCTCGCACGGGCGCGGTACGTCAGATGGACTTTCTCGCGCCTACGGCCCTCGTCCTGCATACCTGATTATACCTTTCTCGCGCCTTGCGGCGCTCTACCTTCAAAATAACTTCACTTTGAGTTAATATGTTTTGAAAAGTAACGAAGAGCAGCATACGAAAGGCCTGGCACAAACGAAGATGGCCCGGTCTGTACTGTGTCCTCGACTGCTCCCCTGAGAAAATCAGTGATGTTAATTATTTTGAAGGTAGAGCGCCGCAAGGCGCGAGAAAAGTATAATCTGGCATCACTGATACAGCGATACACCACGAGCGCTGCAGGCGCGAGAAAGTCCATCCGACGTACCGCGCCAGTGCGAGGAGAAGGTTACGCCAACGAGGAATTTGCCGGAGCGGAGCTACATATGCTGACACTGTAGGCAAAGCCATGTGTAGCGAAGTTTCGCGTTCGGGGCAGTGCGCGCCTGCGCTGCGGGCGTTTTCAGACGTCTATTCCAATGGTGCGTTTCTCACGGCGTTGTCGAGCATCCCGCCGCTGCCACCATGTCTTGGTCGTCTGGCGAGCATGTGACGAGATTGACGAGACGCAAGTGTTAACTGACAACTGGTAAACAAGTTACATACGCACCACTCGCATGGCTACATGCCGGCTTGGATGGCGTGGGCCGCGGTCTCCTAGAGGCACGTCATCGCGTCATTCCGCATATCACCATATGATCTCACCATGGATAGATGGCTGAACCATTTAAATCGGGTGGCGGCTCACACCATCTAGCCATGATTATAGTAATATACATAACCGAGAAGTAGTATGTATGTAATTGTACATAGTGGAGGTTAAATTTCACTCTTGTCTTGGTTTTAGCCACCAAACCTTCTTTTGGTTATTTCTACCTTATCTGCACCGTCCCTCAACCCCAATACTTTGAAAAAAAATCCGCCCCGTTGCTTTGAACTGTAAGGCGAAGCCCTACTTAGAAAAGTATCTAGAGTTCAGCCATTTCCTCCTCTTCCCCCGCTCCGCATAAATTGTTTATCCCTTGATACTTGGTTCGGTACGTCTTAGTCCGCAATACTCCCGTCATGACTTCAAACAACAAAGATCTTCCCCTAGAATTATCATAGATATTTTCTTTGGCAGTTTCCTGCTTGAATGTTCTGTATGTTCCCAGTGCTGATTTCGTCTGCATCCCTGTTTTCCACAGATCCCTCACTCATTCTTTACCCTTTTTCTTAAACACTGTTTCTTGGTTTGCACCCCTCCTGCAGTCTAAATATTTGATTAACAATTTTCTGGTTCACTTCCTCCATTTTGTGTCAACGTTCCTCATGTACAGGTAGCAGAAAACTTTCCTAGCCCACCGCTTTTCCCCCATTTCTCTCAATCGCTCCTGTCTTGCTGCTAGCTTCTCTGCTCTGAAATGGTGACCATACTATGTCACCCTGTACCCTCTATTTGGTGTATTTCCATGTGCTGCCAAAGCAAGTCTACCTACCCGTTGCTGCTTAATTTCCAACCTTGCTCGAACCTCTGATCTCATGCACAGGACCGCATTGCCAAAAGTCAGACTAGGAATCATCACCCCTTTTCAAATCCCTCTCGACCACTTCGTACCTATTATAATTACACAGTGCCCTAATTATCATCACAGCTGCATTCCTGTTACTTCAAGTTGTATCTTTCGTGTTCCATTAGGTACTCCGCTCCATTGTTTATCCACACGCCACGATTTTTGTCCTTACCCAGTACCTTCAGTGTAACCTAGCTCCTATATCCTATGCTTGCCATCTTTATTTTAATTAAAAATCATGATTGCCGATTTTCATTACTGAACTTTAAACCTAACTTATCAACTTCTTTACTGTAGATGTCCATCAATCCCTGCAAATCTCTCATGCATCATTGTGTTTACCAGCGCCAACCAAGTCGTAGCTGGCGGATACGGTAGTGGCAATGGTAGGGCGGCATATGGTAAATGCTTGTTCATTTATTGTTCCAATAGGAACCTGTGGGGTACCTGGATAATTAAATAAATTGAGGTATGTGTACCTACTCGCATGTAGCGTCAAGCGTTGAGCAAAACCAGAGACTTGGAGCGTTCCATCAGCAAGCTGAAGCGCTGGTAAACACGATGCATGAGAGAGTGGTTTCCTGTGATCCACATAACGATAGGTCTTTTTTATCGCAAGACTAATTATTCGCAACGCTGAAAAGCTCATTTCTTATTCCTCTTGTGCCATAGACATGCGGAAATATAGTTTAAGGGTCTGGCCGCATTATTGTTTCAGAGAGGACCATGTGTGGCCATATACGTGGTGTCTCTTTTAGCTGCACCAATTTATTTTTAATTGTCTGTGGCAGATAGCACAATTATAAACCTTGATCAAAATTACTCGATAAGGCGGCCATTACCTTACGAGAAACAAGTATGCTTTTTAAATAATTTACTTAATTGCGCTAATAAACACTACGCCACGCGAGCAAATAGCGCAGCTTAGCGAACATGCGCCAACCAGACTTGTGCCTGAGACCGTCGCGGCAATGGTATACAGCGGTATACATGTATAGCGCTATGCTAAACGTTCGTAACAACCCTAAAATTTCAATTTCCCTTCGCTTCCAGAGAAGTCCGTTGGAGGAAACCGCTACATAAGAGTAACATTTCGCCAGAGATCCCATAAAGCGCTGATAAAATAATGGGTAAACAAGAAAGAAAGCAGCAATTCACAACAGCGTGACCCGCCGCGGTGGCTCAGTCAGCTAAGGTGTTGCGCTGCTGAGCACGAGATCAGGGGATCGAATCCAGGCCGCGGCGGCCGCATTTCGATGGAGGCGAAATGCAAAGACGCCCGTGTGCTTGCGCTGCAGTGCACGTTGAAAAACCCCAGGGCCGGTATTTTGTAGCGATGCCTTTCCGGCGCTAATGTCTTTTCGCGCTTGGTCAATGGTCAGAGCGATGGTGCTCTCGCGTTAACAACGCACACTAAACACGAATGATCCCAGATGGTAGTAAATGCCTCGTCGCCTAGCGCATTCCCGAATGAGAGTTTAATATACTCCAATCCTATGGAGTTTTAGTTAACTCCATCTCTCACAAGAGTTGTTATGGTGTTCAAATAAGAGTAAATATTACTTCATTTCTCTCGGGAGTTTTTACGGTGTTCCAATTGGAGTGAATATTACTTCATTTCCGGAAGGGGTTTTTAGGTATCCTAATTTGAGTGAATATTACTTCATTTCTTCAGGGAGACTTTAAGTGTTTAAATTGGAGTGAATATTACTTAATTTCTTGAGGGAGTCGTTAAGTGTTTAAATTGGAGTGAATATTACTTCATTTCTGGAAAGTGTTCTGGGGGTGTAGCAAATGGAGTAACCGACGGTCTTGGGGCCCAGCCGAGGTTCCGCTATCGGCAGGCGAACGTCTTCTTCTGCCCTCTCGTACCCCGTGTCCCACTACTGCTTGCGGCACATACCCAAATCATACAAGACTCTCATGATTGTAACACATCCCCCCACGTAGACGAAGCCCACCGGGCAAGTCAAACAGCATCTCGAGTGGTGCAGGGCTTCAAGCGGGCAACATGAGTCACTTCAGTCTTTGAAGAGCGACGACCATTTGAAAGGAAACGTGCTATGCGGTATGTCAATTCGCTTATACGGTCTAACACAACGTGAGGTCCAGCATAGTGCTGCCAGTAGTTTTTCGCACAACCCACGTTTTCTCGGTAGGCGTCCATATCGACAGTAAGTCACCGGGATCATATGTGACGTGTCGGTGTCGGCGGTCATAAGGAGCCTTCGAACGATCTTGTGAAGCAAGAGTGCGCAAATAAGCAAGGCGGTGGGCTTCTTCTGAACGACAGATGGTCTCACATATGCAGGCATCATCGTGGTTTATAAATGGGAAGATCGTATCAAGGGTATAACGTGGCGACCGAGCGTAAAGAAGAAAGATTGGGCTGTAGCCGGTAGTTTCGTTCTGGGCGGTGTTAAATGCATAAGTTACGAAAGGTAGAACGCTGTCGCAGTTCTTGTGATTCCGTCGAGACGTACATGGACAAAATGTTCGTGAGAGTTCTGTTGGTGAATTCCGTAAGTCCGTTTGTTTGTGGATGGTACGGAGTAGAGTGTCGAAAACTTGAACAACACAGACGAAGCCTCTCTTCAACCACACCTGCAGTAAACTTGTCGCCTGCTATCGCTGATAACGATTTTAGGAGGCCTGTGTCGGAGGATGATAAAACGTAGCAACAAAAGGGACACGTCGGCTGCAATAGCCGGTGGTATTGCAGCCGTCTCACAAGTAGCGTGTCAGGTGGTCAGTGCACACTACGATCCAACGATTTCCGTTAGAGGACCGTGGAAACGGGCCGAGAAGGTCGATTCCCGACTTCTTGGGGGTGGCACAGGGTGTAGTCTACCAGGAGGAGTACTTGTGGGACAGTTTGCGACGTTGACATTCGTTGCAGCTAGATACGTACTGTCGCATCGTCTGACGCCTATTAGGCCAGTAAAATCGTTCTTGAAGACGGGAATGCTGTCTAGCTGTTCCCAAATGAGCGGAGGTTGGTTCGTCATGCATAGCCCGTAAGATTGAAGTGCGCAGACTTTTCGGGACCACCAGGAGATATCGTGAGCCTGTGGTAGAATAATTATTTTGTACAGAAGCCCATCACTTGTGCAATTACAATTGGCTGCTGATTTCTGTTTGGCAGCAAGCAGTTTTAAAGTGTCGTCGTTTTGCGGCTCAGTCCTGAAGGTATTGCATGAGGAAATGCACATCCAACGTTGTGACACCAGCAGATAAGGCAGTAGTTCCTGTATGAAGCTCCACCGGACAGCACCAGCTGAAAAAAAGTAAATCACAAGCATGTTACATTTGCAAGCACGTAACAGCGTGTTACAAGCATGAGTCATTTTGGTATTTAGGCATAGGAATACGGCGTGTACAGGCGAAACGTGCGAAAGCGGTGAATGGGGGGCATTACAAACAAAAGCAATTCGCTTTTACTTACATGGCGTAGAAAATACCCGAATCATCCCAAACATATATGAAACATCTGATTTCCAAGCGTTCCCCCATTTCCGGGCATTATTTCCTGCACTTTGGAAGCACAAATACACGAGCGACTTCGCGTTTCCAAAACTTGGCCTCGGGCGACGCGACGGTACGCTACATACATAGAGACGGACGCAACAGGCACTCAAGACAAATGCGTGGGTGCAATGCCTTTTTTAAGTCCTTTAGAAGACGTAATTTTCGAATTACAAGTTTCTGATATGTTCGTTGTTCGCGCGTTCTGCCGGCGCCAGCAGCACACCCCATGTTATCACTCGTGGCAATCGCCCATCGCGTTTTCAACAGGCGTGACTACCGAAAGAAGGTATATGTTGTTGCGGAGCTACAAAAAACTTCACAGACTTGTCCCTCTAAGATTCATTACACGCCAAACTAACTTTATCACCACGGCCGAGCTGCTTATCGCTAACTGCGTCACAGCGCGCTGTGCGGCCAGCGTGCCTCAAAAGTACCCCAGAAAGCAACGAAATTATTTTTCAGTAATGTCCGGCGTCAGAGAAAGCGGCACAAACTTCTCCTAGCAAGATGCACTAGACTACACACCACGGCCGAGTTCTCGCTAACAGCGACACGGCGCCCTGTGCGGCCAGTGTGGCTCAAAAACTGAAATAAGTTACAATAGTCCCATACGAAGGGTCGGAAACATGTCTCAGTACGATTCATTAGCTCAAATTAACTGCGCCAGGATGGCCGAGCTGTCTTTCGCTAACTGCGTCTTAAGTCTCGGTCCCGTGCCGTAAGCCTAATTGCGTCGTAGACTGGGAAACAAGATTTCTCACCTTGCCGTAGTCCAATGGTGCAGTGGTGTCTTGTCCCAGTGCAGAAGGAACGCAAGAATACGCCGAGAGCCCATTAAACCACGTTACATTTAAAAAAGAAAAAAAAGGAGACAGATGGGTCGCCGCGCGCGAGCGCTCAAACGCGCGCGCAGCCATCCTCACTGGCTTCGGGGGAGTGTCTGGCGGATGACGCATGTATCTGCCGCGTCATTGACCTGTGGCTAGGTAAGGCAAGGAAAATAAGTCGCAAAGCTTAAGTTCATTTATACGCAAAACGTTTTAGTTTTCACGGCAAAGAATTAAAATAACAAATCAATGCCTGTTAACTTAAGTTCACTTTCTTTTTCTTCGATGCTCGCGGCAGCTAACGTTCGGTGTCAAAAGTATAGCGTGACGTATGGTGACGTTTTTCCTGTTGCCAGTTTTTGCCGAGTGTCCCCTCTTGTTGAATTTCTTTCTCTACGGTATTGAGATCAGGAAATGCTGGCTCCAAGGATACGATGTATTGGTCAAAGTTGTCCGCGTCACAGTCCGCCGTGGGAAGCGGTAGCCGCGACAGGCAGTCGGCGTCAGCCGTCGACCGCTTTTATGGGAAACGGTGATGTCATACTCCTGTAGACGGAGTGTCCAACGTGCAAGCCTGCCAAATGGATCACGCAGATTGACGAGCCAGCACAGCACAGCCAGGGATGGTCTGTGACGGTGGTGAAAGGGCGTCCGTACTGGTATGACCGAAAGAGGTGTACTGCGTAAATCACCGCGAGACATTCTTGTTCTGTGACGGTGTAATTGCGCTCGGGCTTGCTGAGAGAGCGACTCGCGTACGCTACGACGTGTTCTTTGGTGTTCAAGCGTTGAATAAGAACTGTGCCGACGCCAATACCGCTAGCATCCGTGTGAAGTTCTGTGGGAGCCAAGGGATCGAAGTGTGTGAGAACTGGTTGGGACGTCAAACGGAACTTCAGTTCACGAAAAGCACACACATTCTGAGGTCCAGTCAAATTGAACGCCTTTCTGAAGCAGACACGTCAATATATGCGCGAAGTGAGCAAATCCGGGAATAAACCACGGAAGTATGAGCAAAGGCCCTTCGAAGCTCTTTTACTGAGCAAGGTTGCTGAAAGGCTTCGAGTGTGGCAGTTTCTGCTGGATCAGGTCTTATGCCCTCTTTGTCCACTAGGTGGCCTAGAACCAGTATTTGGCATTCTCCAAAGCGGCATTTCTTGGAGTTTAGTACCAAGCGTGATTTGCCTGGGCACTCTAGTACAAGATTGCGGCGAGCGTTGTGTCCACTAAACGTGCGTTCAAAAATCACGACATCATCCAAATAACACATGCAGACCTCCCATTTCAAACCACGCAGAATGGTGTCCATGAAGCTCTGAAAAGTTGCAGGCGCGTTACACAGTCCAAACGGCATCACATTAAATTCGAAAAGTCCGTCGGGCGTAACGAATGCGATTTTTTCCTTGTCTGCCTTGTGCATCAGAATTTGCCAGTATCCGGACCGCAAGTCTACACTCGAAAAGTATGAAGCCGAAGAAAGGCAATCTATAGCACGATCAATCCGTGGCAAAGGGTATACGTCTTTCTTGGTAACGGCGTTGAGGCGGCGGTAATCAACGCAACATCGCCATGTGCCATCTTTCTCTTTAACTAGAATTACAGGGGCAGCCGACAGACCACTCGATTTTTGGATAACGTTTTTCTTTAGCATGTCACGGACTTGGTCATTGATCACCTTGCGCCCCGAAGGTGATATCCGGTATGGCTTTTGTCGCAGAGGCTGGTGAGGTCCCGTGACTATGCGATGCTCTACACGAGAAGGGGGAAAGGATCGTGGAGCCTCTTGCTGGCAAAAGTCGAACAACGCGAAATGTTTTCGTAGAATATTTGCCAGTTCCTGTAGTTGGTTAGTGCTGAGCGATTTGTTTATCATAGCCATCATCGAAGTGTCCGTGACGCATGCATTCGACTGGCACTCATCCGTGGCATCGGGGGCTCCTGAAAGGATGGCGAGCGCCAATACTTGATGTTCACGAATAGCCGCAAGTTTTAAACCCTTCTGCAGTATTGTGGGTTAATTCGAGCAATTTATCGTCCATAATACAGTACGCCCGCCGATAACCGAGAGCGTACAATAAGGCACCAGAACATTCTTCTTCAGGCAACTAAGGTGAATGGGCTCTACGGTAGCGTCAAATCTTCTGTCGGTTGCAGGAGAACAGGCGACTGGGACACATTTGGCAGACAGCGGCGGTACGACGGTATATGCGGACACACAAAGGGCACATTCGTAACACGGCGGGCGTTCCACAAAGACGGCTGGAAGGCTCGAATCTACAGTAATTTCTCCCGTCCGGCAATCGACATTGGCACCACACAGCTTAAGAAAATCGAGGCGCAGAATTACGTCATGCGTAGCATGAGGTAAAACTACAAACTCCGCGTTAAACGGTTCACAACCCAAACTAACTTATGCACTGCACACACCTACAGGGTACAATAGTTCTCCACTCACTCCACGAAACACATCGGCACGGTCCCACGAAAATAGCACTTTTCGTCCTAGCAGGCGTTTGAATGCGTGACTCATTACGAAAACGGTCGCACCAGTGTGCACTAAGGCCATTGTTGAGACGCCGTCTACACGTACGCAAACCTTATTTTTAAACATGCAAATTGGCGGAGGTATTTCTGTCATAATCGAAGACTGTCCAGCGGCATCACCTCAAATGGCCGCGCTGACTCGTTTTCCGGCGAAGGCGACGAGTAGCGGCGCCGGGGAGACGGTGACCGGCTTACGCGAGGAGCATAAGGTGGTGTCAAGCTCCGATCGGAGGCCGGTGAACGGTTTCGCAGTGTTCCCGGGTTCTCGTTGGACGTACCTTGTGGATATATGTACGCACCGCCAACGCGTTGCTGGCCAGATGTTGTTGATCGGTCGTACCTCGGCGGCTGGCGGCGTTGTGGGACCACGTAGCAGTACCTAGCGATGTGGCCATCGATACCACAGTTGTAGCACAAGGGCAGAGGACGCTCGACGAAATGCCGCTCGAAGCGCTCAGCCGGCAGAGGTCGTCGAGCAGGGTAGAGCCCCCCAGGACGTTTAACAGGAGCCGTTCGCCTCTGTGCATCACGGCTGGAGTGAAAGCGTTGCCCAAACCGCTGTTCTGACAGAAACCTTTCCAGATGTGGCCACGTCGTTCCGGCCACATCGACGTCCGTGACAAACACAGACGGTGCCAAAGTAGCGCATGGTGCTGTGTGCGCTGAGTGATACACTGGGTACGTGGCCGGCGGTTGAGCTGTGTTGCACACTAGTTCATTGTGTCGCCGCAGTTCTTCGCGTACTATTTCCCGGATAGTAGAGGCAAGGTCGGCGGACGGACTCGTATCGACGCTGGCGACAGTTGTCGCGTTTGCCAGTCGTCTAAATTTGGGCGCAATGCGACGGGTCTTCAACGTCTCAAATGTACGGCAGTGACGCAAGACATCTGAGACGGGCGTGAGGTCTTCTCTCCCTGTCAGAAAATTATAGACGTCTTCTACGATGCCTTTCAGAAGATGTCCGACTCGGTCGTCCTCAGACACCCGCGGGTTTATGATTTTGCACAACTTGAGTACTTTTATATAGGTAGTGCATGTCTCTGTTGGAGTTTGAGCTCTTTGGATAAATGTTCTCTCCGCGCGTTTCTTTTTGGCATCAGTGTCGCCCAAACATTTCCCTATTTCTTCAACAAACAGTTCCCATGTTGTTAAGGACTCTTCGTGATTCTCGAACCACATCAGTGCGGTTTCCATCAAAAATAAGACGACGTTGTCAAGCTTTGTGACCGAGTTCCAGTGGTTATATCGGCTCACCCGATTGTAGTGCGTAAGCCACTCGTCCACGTCGTCTCCCGCTCTTTCCGCGAATGAGCGTGGTTCCATGTAATGGCGTGCAGAAAAACTGGCGTTCACCTTTGTGCGGTTGCAACTGGATCTGGGTCTGGTCCTCCGTTCTGTGGCATGATGAATGTTTTTGGCGAGATACCGGCTAGACGGCGGCTCCGGGGGAGTTAAAGCGCTTGCAACTCTGTAGTACGGTGACTTCGGGTACCCCGCACCTCCACCACTCTGTTACGGGTTACTCTCCGCGAGGAGGACTTATTTGGACGCAACCGACAGTCTTGGGCGCCAGCCGATGTTCCGCTATCGCTAGGCGAATGTCTTCTTCTTCTGCCCTCTCGTACCCCGTGTCTCACTACTGCTTGCGGCACACACCCAAATCATACAAGACTTACACGCTTGTAACAATATATCAATGCAGGTACCATAGCCACTATTAAGTGCGCAGGTTCGAACTGACTTCAAATCGCCGTGCTACCACAGATCCTTATTTTCCTCGTAGAAGGAAGGAGATGCTGCAAAATTACAGGGCGCAACATAAGTGGTTAATCTGGCCGCTATGAGTGAGTCTTCAAGCATTAAATGGGTAATTAACCCCAGATGCTCCTGGAGATCTCCGTGTGCTTTGTTTGTCTTAGCGCGGCTGGTTCATTTGTAAATTCTGCAGATTCCAAGCGTACATGGGCCGTTTTTGCTGGAGGTTTGGCAGCGCGTATCACTAAAGTAGCGTGTACAACTAATCTGTGAAGTAATGTTACACTGCCTCGGAAAATGTTTCAACTTCTACATGGTTGCACAATGCCGTATGTGAAAACGTTTGTCGCACGCTCTGTCATCATATCATATATAACACGTTTTCCGCCGTAGCTTATCCACCAGTGCCTTGAGCAACCACTTTACGCACGTAGCCGGGCGCTGGGAGGCGAGAGTTGTTATGCTTTGCCGTCGGTTCAATGTTGTCCAGGTCTCTTTCCGGAGGCACGGCGCGGAGCTTTAGTAGGTTTCGGTCAGTTCACAACAAAAGCTATCTGCGAGCCAGTAATTTGGAAGCAGGTAGGTGTAATGGTTGGAAGGACCATCTCTTCTGCACTTGTTCAGCAAATGTTAAGACAGATGTTCGTTTGCACCCAGGTGGTATACATACATATCCTACTCACTGACACCAGGACGTGCTCTTGACATTGCGTGCACTGCCTTGCTCTCTACCAGAAACCATTATTTGACGAATTCGGTTAGAGAGAATGTCCATACCAAAACAATTGTTAGGATCCACTTGGAATTTCATGGGGCCTGTTGCAGTGTACGCAACAAGAGCTATACATTGCCATTTTTTTTCGGCTGGCACTTCTTTGCTTCAAATCAACCACTCACAAACCGTCGTGAAAGCTTTGCTGAGGAACAGACGGACTACCGAACTATACAGCAGACATTTTTCAATGAAGTATAAGTGTTGATTTTAGCATACCCATAGACATTTTTATGCGTTAGCATTCTTACGGTAAGTCATGCTCTTTCTTGGGACATCTATGTCTGTATCTAACCATTTTGCCGCCTACCTGGGTCACTGGGTAGTTTGTGGTCGAATGGTTAGTGCATCAGACTGATGTGCTGAAGTAACAGGGCTCGAAACCAATCATCGGATCAATGTTTAACTGCGCGAAGAAACGGACCACAGCGACAGCATGAAATAAGGACGCAGGCAGGCGTGTAAATAATGTTTATTCGCTATTTAGAACATTTTCGCTACTCTAGAATGTAAAATATAGAGGACATGAATTACGAATAAAAAAGTGCATTCATTCAAAATCCAACCCACAATTCCTGCCTGGGAGGTGGAGACGGTACCACCCCCAATAGTACCAATACACCAAAGTCTAACTCAAGATGGCGGCCTCCTGGCAGCCGTTGGGACAGTTTCTTGATGCCTTTTTTAGTGTTTTCGAAATGTCTAACTCTTATCTCTTTGTCCGTTCCACTTTTTGGGAAGACTGCGTACACCGGAGTGACCAGGCTTGCTTCCACGTAAATGTTATTTCCTGTTCATGGAACCTCAGAGATTCCCAGAAAGCACTTGCAGTTTTCTCATGAAACAAGAAGTAATAAGTGTAGGCTCCGGACATTTCAAAAATAATCAATAAAGCAAAAATACAAGCATTACAGAAAGATTAAGAGATTGACGTATTAAGAGGCGTGCTGTTAAGAGTAAAAATATCAAGTAGAAAATTAAAGAAATCGGTAAGAATACACCCAAGGCTACACGACAGCACTGGTCCAAGCATGGTCCAATGCTCGCAGAAATTGGTATGAATTTTGGCCCAATCCTGGCATTGTGGCGAAGTGCAATCCGATCCAAGGTCCAACCACTGTTCGAGCCAAGATTGGCCGTACAGTTTGCCATTGTAGTATCCAATGTAGTTCAAGCATAGAGCCACTGCTCAGCCGTTCTGTATGCAACGTGTTTCAAGAATATGCAGTGCTCCGCCATTTTGTATCCAACGTCTTTCAAGAATATTCAGTGCTCATCCATTTTGCATCCAATGTGTTTCAAGCATAGCCTGTACTCAGCCGTTCTGTTGCTTGTATGCTAGCTTACTGCCTATACAATTAGTAGCAAAGAAAACGTGATGGAAATAAGTGCGGGAAGGAAAGTTCCTGCAGACACACGCAAAGCATAAACGAAAATATAATTTATTTAGAATACTATTTACAATAAAGTTCTTGAACTGATGCAGGCATGAGTAGGGGTGCTCAGCTCCAGGGGCAGCAGCAGGAGGAGGAGGGGCAGGGGCTGCAGGAGCAGGGGAAGGAGCAGGGGCAGCAGCAGCCGGACAGGAGGGGCCGACAGTGGACTTGTCAGGGACGTGAGGGCAAAGGTGGGGCAGAGAGACGGCAGCAGTGGGCAGGCAATGATTCCTGCCCCGAAGTTAGGGATCATCGGGCTGCTCTGCTGCAAACGTTTCTGCGAAACGCCTCTTCCTGCCACCACCGCTGTCCACAGATCCTGGCAACCACCTCTTAATGAAGTACTGTGCTTCTGTCAGGTCGCCCCCCCCCCCCTTCGCACAGATGACATCGGCACACAAACATACAAAGACCACAATTAGTACATACAACATGCACCGTAAAGATCACCCACAATAGAGCAGGCAAACACATTCAACAAAAGAAAACCTTATCATAAACTCAAGAGACTTAGTGAAATAAGTTGCCAAGTCTTTAGCACACAGTTTATCTGACAGAGTTTGCAACCGCACCTAACCTTATTGAATCGAGGTTCACAGCATGCTCAGCGGCGAAATGCAAAATACGCCTCACCTCCCGACCTCACCTTCATCACACAAACCACGCGAGCCTAATTGCTTAACACACTCGAAAACTTAGGCAGCGATTACTACATACTGAACATAACGCTACAAACCGGACGCCTACGCAGGCACATCGGCACAGCCAAAATGACTGACTGGCGAAAAATCAGGGAAGCCCAAGAACAGGACACAAACACAATCACGAACCTGGAAGACTGGTGCGACAACCTCCGTCGACAGAAAAAACACCACACAAAGGAAATTGCCAGAACGGAAGAGACCCCAGAGGTGGATCCCCACCTACTACACCTGTGGGACGCCAAACGAGGCCTCACCCGCTGTTGGAAAACACAGAAGTACAACAGGAAACTCAAGACACGCATAGCACAAATAACAGCGGAAGCAGAAGAATATGCCATGCAACTCACCTCGGCGAACTGGTATAGATTCTGCAACTCCTTCGGTGGCACCCTGGGTACCGCCAAGACGTGGGACATACTCAAAGCCATCCTGGACCCCACCAAAACCAAAGGAGAGGGGCACAAGGCCCTGGAGCGGCTACTACCCAGGCAGCCAACAAGACCTCATCGACGCCATCAAGAACAAGTGCTATGGAGATCCACCTCCCACGCAATCATGTACAACACCATACATGGGACAACCAAACCCACTTTTCGACGAACCTATCACAGAACACGAGGTGAGAGCGGCCATCGCAGCCACCACCCGTAACACAGCGGCCGGCACGGACCTTATCATGAACGCCATGATCAGAAACCTTAGCGACAAGGCCATCTCCGCGCTAACGGCCTTTCTCAACCAACACTGGGAACAAGGTACCGTGCCGGCGATGTGGAAACACGCACGCATAATCATGATCCCCAAACCGGGGAAGAAATTGGCAATTGAAAATCTCAGACCCATCTTGCTCACATCCTGCCTCGGCAAGGTGTACGAGAAAATTATACACAAGAGGCTGCAGAGACACTTAGAAGACAACAAGCACCTGCCAGACACCATGTTTGGTTTCCGCGCAGGCTTGTCCACACAAGACGTTTTACTCTAAATCAAGGAAGAAGTCCTCAGCAACGTTCCCCGCAGCGGCGAACATGCCCTCCTAGCAATCGACATCAAAGGAGCTTTCGACAACGTCCGCCACCAAGGAATCCTAGAAGAGCTCACCAACACCACCTGCGGTGAGCGAACGTACAAGTACGTTCAGAGCTTCCTAAGCCACCGCACGGCACAGCTGAAGATTGGGGAGATCCAGACTGCAGTATACCACCCTCCCAACAATGGCGCACCACAAGGAACAGTCATCTCACCCACGCTCTTCAATGTCGCCATGATCCCCCTCGCAAGAAAACTGCAGGACGTAGAAGGCCTCCGCCACGCCTTCTACGCAGACGACATAACACTCTGGACCACAACAGGGTCCCTTATTGAAAAAGAAGAACGGCTGCAAACTGCAGCTGACCTCATCCATCAATACGTCAGCCAACGGGGACTACAATGCTCGCCCGAGAAATCTGAGCTCATACGAGTCTGGCGAGGCCGGGGTAACCACACAGTCCCCAGAGACCCAACACGAAAAATCGAGGTACACCTCAACGGGAGCCTCATACCAGAAACCTCATTGCTCATGGTGCTGGGCATGTGGCTGCAGTCTAACCAGCGTGCTACACACACCCTTACGCTCCTCAAAACCAGTGTCAAGGCGATATCACGCATGATATTCCATGTAACTTCGAAAAATAGAGGCATGAAGGAAGGGGACACCCTCCGACTGGTCAAAAGCCTGGTGGTGAGCAGAATCACATACAGCCTGCCCTACTACCATCTCACACAATCCGAGACGAAACAGGCTGACACGCTCTTGATGATGGCTTTCAAGACTGCTCTCCGCCTGCCGATGAGTACATCGACTGAGAAATTATTGGCTGGGGTTACACAACACCCTCAGCGAACTCACAGAAGCCCTTCACCTCTCACAACAACAGAGACGTGCGCGGACTCACACGGGCCGTCAGGTCCTAAAAACCTTGGGCTTCAAACAATACGAACCCAAGAAACCTGCACGATACCTCGTCACGTCCAGGACAGGTATCACATTGCCCCAATACCACGCAACATGGACCCTAACCTACACTCCGGAAGGAGAAAAGCGAGGGCCCAATACATAGAGAAAACATTCAGGTTCGATACCGGGGCCTGTTTTACGGACGCCGCTATGTACGGAACGAAGAAAAAGGGCGCAGTGGCAGGCCACGTCACCTCCAGTGCATTGACCCGCCCCTGCACGATCACGGAAGCGGAAGAGCTGGCCATCGCGTTAGCCATCCGCGAAGGCCGACACGCAAGCACACCACTGACGATCCTCACGGACTCCCAGCAGGCCTGCCGCAACTTCCTACAGGGAGAATCGCAAGACCTGCGGCACAAGTCCTAGCCCAAATACCCAAGGAGGACACTGACGACAACACCATCATAGCCATCATTTGGATACCGGGTCACGCTGTCATCACGGGTAACCTGTATGCCGACAGAGCAGCTCGAGAATTTGCACATAACCGAGCACTCATCACGCCGACTGCAGATGGCCCTGACCCAGTTGACCCCGAGTAATCATCAATTCTGAACTACCACAGAGGTAGTCGCTTGCGATATCCCGCACCCCATCGAATACTAAAGACGGAGGATGCCGCTGCCTGGCGGAGGCTCCAGACAGGCACTTACATGAACTTACACCTATTACATCCCATGCACTCCACAGCCTACAGGGACGAATGCCCGTGGTGTGGGGCCACACCAACCCTATACCACAATACGTGGGAGTGCACGCTACACAACATAGAACACCATGACACGAGCACCACGAGGGAGCAATGGCAGGCACTGCTGTCCAGCTCGGCCCTCGACGACCAGCTCAAGCTGATCCAGAGAGCAGAAAAGATGGCAAGAGCCAGCGGAGCCCTCCACTAGGGGCCCCGACCATTAGCGATGCCCCATTGGGGCAAGACAAAACTATCTTTGGATTAAAGTTTATCTATCTATCTATCTATCTATCTACGCAAAGTAATGCTGTGGATAATTAAATGCTGCTATCGCCTTCCCCGCCCTCAATATTCTTGATCCATTTACAGGATCTTCATCCTTGTTGCCTTCGTTGACATTCCTGTTTTTCCACCCTAACATAGCGTTAACGTCATCAGTGATGATCACACCATGTCATTACTGACCGATACATATTTAGCTGTCTCACCCGCTGATGCTAAACGTGTAAGCTGCCTGGTGTGATGCAATTCATCGGCATGCTCGTCAAGCAATTCACCTAAGCTGCCATTGGTGCTAGTGCAGAGAACACTTTCGCAATTTCTGCAAGGGCAGTGGTGGCTGAGCATGTGGCTGCTATAGTAAAAAATGAAATCAGCCAACACGGACGCCCAAATTTCTTCGTTGCAGAAGTTGACAATTCATATGAAAGACAGGATTTTGGCAAGGACAATCTCTTGTTATGCAAGCCATTTCGCTGTAGAGGAGTTCGGCAGAATACACAATACTTCAACAATACAAAAGGATGACTGCGGAAGCTTTACCTGTGGCTATCCGGCATAACTTCAAATTGAGGAATGCCCTCTTCCCCTTCCTTCTATGAAGGCTGTAAAGCACTTGGGACGGAGTGCGCCATTACAGCCTTCATGGCATTAGTTGCCACCTCGCGCAGCGACTTCCCTCCTATTTGCAGGAGGTGCTTGTGCTGCAAAAGACAAAAATTGCCAGAGATGTGGAAATGAGCACTGTATGTGGCAATGTTTTCAAGGTGTAAAATCTACCAAATACTACCAGAATATAAGTTATTGCCAAGTGAAGTGAATTTTTAGCTGAGTGCAAAGCAAAACATTTTTGCTCGAAGAGGTTTGTGACGCAATGCCCTTTAATTGTAAATGTGCTCCACAACACCTAAGCGTTACTGGAAGAAACACAAACACGAAGTGCATCAGGTCTTGTCTGTTCTCTGAATTTCATGTTTGTGTTTCATAACCCTTAGCACAGTAACTATGTTGCATAGTAACTACCTCTCCAAGCTTTCACTATCATTTGTAAGCACACCAATTCTACTCCCATGCAAATTCCCAATGCATAATTAGGGGATGTGACATTAGAGTGCAGGAAAGTCAGATCTACATACGTGTGGCACAAAACAGCTTAAAGGCATACCGACATGACATTTTCAGACCTTCACACTTTGCGTTAAAGCGACTGACGACCAGTTTTTAAAGACCTAGTTTTGTGGTAACCAAAAGCTAACCCTCAGCAATGTTTGCACCTGCAGCTTTGCAAATTGTCAAAGCAGGCCTATCATATGGCTTTCACAGGAGTGAGTGCAACTGCAGTTAACTGCCTACATTTTGGCCTTTTCAACCACTTTTGAAAATATAAAGCTGGTACAATAAGTTTTCATTGTCGTACAGACCTTCTTACATTTGTACAGCGTTTTCCCCCCAAAATACACACCTACATCATAGCTGCCGGGCCCCCGTTATCATTATTCTGTCGATAGATTTACCAAGCCAACTCATCAAAAACAAAGGCAGTGCCACTTTCACTACAAACGAAGCCTTATCAGCATATTGTAAGTTAAAAAAATAACAGAAAAATGTAGACTCCATTTCAATACTCAATAAGAATACTATAAACCCCATACAATAATAGAAAGCCATGTGATACGCCTCTCATTCATGATAAATAAGGAACAGTGTCCTGAAAGCGTAGGGAGACGTAGACACACCACAAGTTCGGACTTTCAACTGGTAAGTTTATTGAATGAACGAGTTTATGAAAAGTTGAACTGCACATGCACCCGGAAGGCAGTGAACAATTTATGACATTAACTCGTGGTTAGATCAGGTGATACTAAACAATAATGAATTACCAAAAATAAGAACCATCGTGCTGCTCCGCTGTCAACGATTTGTGTGGTCTAAAAAGGAAATTTCTTCTTGGAAGACTATTGCAGGCTGACGAATGCAACCTGGTCCTGCTTTCTGTATTCTATAGGCCTCGCAAATTTCATGCGTCAATTGGTCTGTGTGGCGAAAAAGAATCTCGGTCCGAGAGAATTCTGCAGTGCACCCGCAGTCATGGCAATGCATTGCGAAATGCGAGGCGCAAACAGTGCATTTTGGTGCTCCCTGAGGCGCACGTTTACAAACCGCCCCGATTGCCCCACGTACACGCGGCCACAGGTGAGGGGGATGCTGTACACGACTGCAGTGGCGCAAGGCAAACACATGATAAGTGTGCCTTACAGGGCTGACGCTACCTACTTTCTTTCTGGCTGAAAAGAAGAAAACAAATCTATGCGATGCCACAATCCCCCCCCCCCCCTTCAACCTGTGCGAACGCTAGTGGATGTACGGCTAATGGCTTGCTTCTTGGTGCCGCATCTTTACTCTCCAAACTTTACTCTTCGCACAAGCTTTCCCCAAGACACCAATAGCATGCTGTCTTGTGGAAAGTTCGTGCAAGAATTGCAGCATGCTATGGACACTAGTGTTCGCACAGGTTGAAACAAAAAAAGGGTTAGGGGGGCGGGGGGGATCATGACATGGCATAGATTTGTTGTTTTCTTTTTCAGCCAGAAGGAAAGTGGGTAACATCTGCGCAGCAGTTACAAAATTTGTGGAGAAATTTGCAAATGCAAAAAAATATCTGCCCTGTAAGGCACACTAATATACGTGTGCCTTGCGCCATTGCAATCGTGTACAGCAACCCCCTCATCTCTGGCCGAGTGTACGTGGGACAATCAGGGCGGTGTGTAAACGTGCGCCACAGGGAGCACCAAAATGCACGGTTTGTGCGTCGCATTTGGCAATTCGGGTACACTGCAGAATTCTCTCCTACCGAGATTCGTTTTCGCCACACAGACCAACTGACTCATGAAATTTGCGAGGCCTATAGAATACAGAAAGCAGGACCAGGTTGCATTAGTCAGCCTACAATAGTCTTCCAAGAAAGAGAAATGTCCTTTTTAGACCACGCAAATCAGTGACAGCCGAGCAGTGTGATGGTTTTTATTTTTTTAAATTCATTCTTGTTTTGTATCACCTGATCTAACCACGAGTGCATGCATAGTTCAAGTGTTCATAAACTCGTTCATTGAGTAACTTTTCCAATTGAAAGTCAGCACTTGTGGTGTGTCAAGTCTCCCTTCGTCTACGTTTTCAGTGCACTGTTCCTTATTTACCATGAATCAATACCAAGTTGTTCCAGTTTTCCCTCCTGTTCGGGCCACTTATGCATCTTCATGTTTTTGCCATGTGGGGCGCCAAGGGTCATTTTTCGCAACTTTTGGGGAAGAATTAAAAATATAAATCCACATTTATTGAGAAAAACATGGCTTATTTTAACCAGTAGGATAGGTCATTTTTCCACAAGCGGTTTTCTCAATTCATGTTCTGAGCAGTTGTCTGTCCCTTTAGGTAAAGGCGCCAGACTTTAAAACCCCAGAAATATACTGGCAAATCCCAGAGTGCACTAAATACCTAATTTATACTAGTTTTTCTACAGCCAGGTTTCGTTTAGCTTTCTCCCTCTCATAACATCATGGCACAGAAGGCAACCACGTAAGACATCAGAAGGTTTGACACTTGCTTCGACTTGATTGTCGAAAGGATGATTCGGCTTCTACACAGAAGCCTTGTTCACTGACTATTATTGATTTCATTTAGCTACGACAGGCAAATGGCCAACAACTATGTCAGTGAACAAGGCTTCATGGGGAAGGCAGAACATATAACCCTTTCAACAACAAACAATGCTATTTCCCCTTCACGATGCCGTGTTCTCTCTATGGCCAGCATCTGTTTTTGCCATGAATGTTCAATGAAATGGTTCGAGCTGTTCGCAATTTGACTGACTATCCCAACCTTTGTCATTTAGGCCTGAAAAATGGGGTACCGCCATTACAATACCGTATTTTCTCGCCTAACGAACGCACTTTTTTTCCTTGAAAATCTGCGCAAAGTTGGGGGGGGGGTGCGTTTATTAGGAAGGGTAAAATTTTGAACGATTTGTTTTTCCGCTGCCACCTCTAAAGAAAGCCGCAGTTTCATCCGAAAGGCGAACCATCGATTGCGATAGCAGATGCGCAGAGAGCTACACAAAGTAAGGATAGTAGTTCTATCGCCCGTATAAACTTTCAATGTAATTTAACCAGCATGGTTTCAGCGCGCACACTCACTGTCGAAATGCTGGTGTGAGGAAGCGCTGCAGCAACAGCGAGCGAAGTGACCTTGATGCCGTGTATCGCTTCAACTAAAACTGAGCGGCGATAACGGAGTACGCACAAAAGTATAAGCCGCCGTTGCACCTAGACTCAGCCTCCGACGCAGATCGCGCGGCCGTGCAATGTGCAGTTGCTGTGCCACCTCCCTCCCCTCCCAGCGGCGCCATGCACACGACGAAATACGGCGCGTTTCCTACCCGCTTTCTTCCCTCGACGCGGGATAGAGCCGCGATCGTTGGCGCCGACTTCAAAAATGCACCTGGAGTGTCCACATGATTGCTACCGCAATAAAAGTAGGGGACACGTACAATTCGGCGTCCGATACAATCGTACCAACTAAATGCCATATCGTACGCCGAATCGTACTGTGTCTCTCCTACTTCACGGCAGCAAGTTCAGGGTGGGTTTAATACGCGGGAGAAAAAAAATCGAAATTTTGACGACGAAAGTTGTGGGCGCGTTAATTATGCGAGCGCGTCCATTACACAAGTAAATACGGTATTTCACTTATTCAATCTGATGGGCATAAATTCTCTCACATAATGTAGCATAGTAGCTGATAAAACAAAGCACAGAGAAATCTGAGTAGTGGAATAAAAAGTAACAGTGGCCACAGGGTATGTGG
Source organism: Dermacentor silvarum (assembly GCF_013339745.2). Lineage (NCBI taxonomy): Eukaryota > Metazoa > Arthropoda > Arachnida > Ixodida > Ixodidae > Dermacentor > Dermacentor silvarum. Next base: position 57,736,300 of record NC_051159.1, on the reverse strand, counting down.
GTTTACATTCTTAAAGTAATTGTTAGTGCTCTAGAAAATGCTTTGAACCATTGCATGAAACTGGATAGTTTAGAATTTTGTTTCATGGGCTTGTAGCACAAGAAAAAAAATGTTAGTGCAATGAGGCAATTGGACAACAGGTACACTAGACTTGCTGCAAATGTGGTTTTCATTACATATCCAATTGCAATGCAATTTCAAACTCTATTATTTAGAAAACAGAACCGTAGATTAAAATGAGGTAAATACAGTTTATACATAACATCATTGCACTGCCATTTATCATTCACGATGTGCTAACTTGTCCAACAAAAACAATTTATTCACAAGTGCTCTGCATTGCGTCCTTCTATAGAAAGCTGCCACAGTTTGCATTTTATATCAGCAATAGATTTTTATTAACTTAACGACTTACTCCTGCTTCATGAATGTATCTCTACGGAGAGCTGTTGGAAATCACTGATTCAGCAAGCAACTATGGTAGCTCAGTGCCTTTGGCGTTGCGGTGCTGAGCTCGAGGACAAAGATTTGATTCTGGCAGTCATGGTCACATTTCCATGAGGCATCATTGCAAGAACACTAGTGTACGCTTAGATTTATATGCATGTTAAAGAAACTAACGTGCAGTTCAATGGTAGCAGTACAGCTAGAATGGTTGACCAGCAACAGATAGGCAAAAAACACGTCAGCCTTTAATAATGGCTGGACCTCGGAGAGCGCGCGCGCAACCACGAACTTCGTCGTTCTCGCCTCAAGGGTCAGTGTCACCACGCTCCAACTTATTTCGCGTCAATATTTCATTAGAAACTATACAGCAGGGAACAAATTATTTCCACGAACTCTTTAGTGTGTGCGAGGCAAAGTTCCTTCACATAGAACCCACATCATGTTTCAGGAAACAGCAGAGAACTTCCACTTGTTACATAGCATTATAATTAAAAATAAAAGGGCAGTACAAACCAAGGTGGCAGCTACAGCCTCATCCCGCACGGCTGCCTCTAATTCTTCAGTATTGTCGGCAGGTAGCCGAGGAAGAACTGGAGGCACCGTCGACAACGCAGGCTGAGACACTGCACGGGTCTTGTCGAGAGGCTGTTTCATCCTGCGTCTCAGACACGACCCGTGCTTCATGCCTCAGCTGGTGCAGCTCATGCATGACGTCCCTGTTGTGCTGCCACACCTCCAGCTGCACCCGCAGCAGCACCGCTGAAACACAAAAATATTTACTTCACAGCAGAAGGGGTACATTTATGGCATATTTGGTTGTTTCTGAGCACTCTAGTAAATGTAAAGGATCAGGATTTGTACAGGTCTCGGTGACAAAAATTCATAGGTATTTAAAGACTTTCAAGGGTGCTTCCAGCAATAGAAGGAGAGGTGGAACCATTGTATTGTGTCTGATGGGAAGTACCGTATTTTCCGGTCTATAAGTCGCACCTTTGTATAAGACTCAACCCCTCAAACCGGCAGCTTTTCTAGAAAAAAAAACGTAAATAAGTCGCACCGGTGTATAAGACGCACCTCTTCGTTCGGTAAGCGATTAAAAAAATTCGGACGTTTGTTTCCGTGAACGTGGGTCACGCGCAAGCGTAAGGGTGCTTCTGGTTCACTGTAGTAAGGGTACCATATATTTCCGCTCCAGGCGCATTTCTGCCGTCGTAGTTGCCGCGATGTTCCGTATAAAGTCCGAGGGCGATAACATCGTCCCCGCGTGCCATACTCTGTATGTGCGAGTGAAGCCGTCCGACGGGGAGCCGAATCGCGCACAAGGGAGAAAAGCGGGAACGCAGCACGGAAGGGAGGGAGGGGGGTGGCGCTTTGTACGCTGGTGGCAACTGCGTAGTTTGCAGAGCGGCGCGCGCTGTATCTTGACCGCGATCTGCAGATGCGACGAATTCGGGGTCGGTCGACTCGCGGTCGACCTGCCAGCCGCTTGCGCTGCTGCTCCGTCCCTCTCATCGCACAGCGCTCAGGAACTCGATCACGAGAAGAACCCGCCACCTCGATAGCGCGCTCAGAACACGCAGCAATTACGTCAACCAGTGCGCTTAGCAAGGCCATAACATCGAATTCGTTTTTGACGGCAGTTTTCCCGGAAAAAAAAACAAAGAAAAAGGCACATAAGTCGCACCGTTCTATAAGACGCCCCGACGAAAAATTCAGAAAAATAAACGCATCTTATACACCGGAAAGTACAGTACTTCGTAAGGTGACCACGATATATTTGAAAGTTAGCGAAATTATTTCTTTAAAACATATGGCAAGAACTTGTGAGACATACCTTGCACATATTCGCGCCATAATTTTTGATTAAGAGTCTCAAGATTGGAAAAAAATCCGCCTGCAGAAACTTTGCACCATACCTGTGGCACTTATGATAGCCATTGAAGATGTTCTCTTCATAAACTAAATGATGCGAGAGAGACATTTCAAATAATGTAGCAATTTGAAAGCCTAGAGCTTTTTTTTGCAGAATGATACAGATAACATTTCTGTCATACGTTTAGGTGTCAAGAATTCTAATTCGTTTAGGTGTTTAGAACTTACTAATTCTCTCTACTGAATCTACTGAATTTGTAAAAATAATTGACCATATAATGCCTATTGGAAGCTAGCAAGAATTTAAAAAAATGGTGAGGAGCAGCCCTCTGGAAAGGTATCTTCACAGACTGCTTCTTAGCTCCTCCCGCTACATGTAGAATGTGTTTGCTTGCCAAGATCAAGGGGTGGTTCAGTGCTGCTTTAATGCATAAATAGCAAGAAGGTCTCGGTTTATTTTTCAGTGCCATCTGCTTTTAGAAATTCATTGCTCAGATACGCCAAAACAAATGCTGACTTGTGCATATTGATCTGGGGCGCTATAACGTAAAATGATTCCAAACTGTTTTGATTCCAAACTCCTGACGTCAAATTTACGTAACCAGCGACGCAAGCATCGGGCGGTGAACCGCAGCGTTGTCTGAACAACCCAATCAAACACTCTCCTCGTTTATAAGAGGTCACCTTTGTTCGCTTTCAAAACCAATAACATTGTCTACACTCAGCGGCTTTTCTTATCTAATTGGCTGACAAGAGGCGAGGAGCACGCTCTAGTGGAGAGGGTTTCGATGGGGCCGAGCCAGCACAGTGAAAATAGATAACAGCATGAAGAGGGTGGTGCCGGCTTCTCCGATTTGTCCGCTTCGCCTTACTTAGCTTGCGGTGTCTGGTCGAAAATCGCGGCGGCATGCAACGTAAGGATAAAAATACCACTAAAAAAGATCCTCAGCAAGGAAGAGTTGGCAGAGCGATGTCGTATGCATGCCGAAAGGGCTCGATAACGTTTTACTGCCACGCAAAAACGTATATCATGCGCAAATTAATAAATACGTGCTCACCGGCAGGTGCGAGTAGCGAGGGCCGTGAGCGATCGGCGGGCAGCCATCTTCTATTCCTTTCGGAACGGGGCAGTCTGTGGATATTAAGAAAATTTTTCAGTTTTGTTCGGCATATTAATGCAGTTTTTTCGCGTACACGTCACTTTGACGTGGTGAGTTTTCGCGGTTTTGGGAAGTCGCATGACAGACAGCCGAAGTGGGCGTAGCCAGAAAACATTCGACCAATAGCAGAGGGCTAATGGTGAAAGTGCGTCGAATCAGGGATGATTATTTTTCTTTTGTGGGGTTTTATCATGCGTAATCAGCGTGTACACGTTATATCAGATAGGGAGCTATAGCGGTTTTCGTGACGCCGCGTGACAGACAGGCGAAGTTGGGAGTGGCTCGAAAAAGTTTTCACCAATCATGGAGGCTGATTGCAGAAATTGGAATCAAAACACTTTGGAATCATTTTACGTTATAGCGACCCTGTACAGCAACGCATTGACAAGCTTTCCAGCCACATGCAAAATAAAAGTACTACTACAGCCTACTTCCTAAGCTGACTCCAGCATACTCCATTCCATTCAAAGGTTCCTGCTGAAGCCTATAGATTTCTATGGGATCAACTTTTGTTATACCAATCCTAAAATGAATTCAAACTTGGCTGGCCATCGCACACGTGTTCGACCCTAATGGTGACCGCATTAGTTTCGAGAATCCTAATAAAAGAGCAGAGCTGGTCAGTTAAAAACACTGAATGCTTATTTTATGGAAAGCTTACGGGGTGCAGGTAGCTCCAGTCGAGGTGAAGCAGGATGCCCCTCTTCACCATGGCCAGCTTCAATGCCTAAATAGAACGTTTACGCATATACACTTATTTTTAAGCCACTATATACTAAATCAACAATTCAGAAACTTTCAAAGCAAAGGTATAGTCATAAAAGAAAAAGTAGGCTGTTTAAGTAGCATGGAGGTTTTTTAAAAAAGAAAAAGAATGCAGCTACTTAAAAAAAGTTTTCCAGTAAAAGAAAGAACATTTTGGTCCAATATACTCATCCATAGTCCACCATTTTTGGGGACAGATAGAGAGCTACACAGGAGGCAAGCACATGTCAACACAAGGCTATATTAATGTTGAAATGACTGTACGGTATCCTGGTAAGCTTTGTTGCACGCACTTCGACTTGCCACTTTAGCCTGATGCTGTCACCTCTAGCTTCCTGGTCAGCCCAGTTGGCATAGCGACTGCTCTGTAAATGTAGCGCTGCTCCGAGTTTGCCTTCCCCTTTGACATAAGCATGAGCATAAAAAAACAAAAAACACAAGCAATTACCCGACAGCTCCGTGGTGTCCACGGCCGACTCACATTCCGCCTTCTTGGCCCTCCTCTTTGCCTTGTCATAAATGCCTTTGAAGAAAGTAAAAATATTCAAAACAGATTATAATAGACACTAAAACAACAAGCAACCTGTTAAGCTATGCAGGCTACATTCAACAGACAAATGTCATGAATAAGATATTTGTGACCTCTGTGAATGCCCACAGCAAACTGCGCAGACATTGCGAACAAGCTGGCACAGCTTTGATGACGTCAAAGTATCAGTGGTACAAGGTAACATAACTCAGGAACTGTAGAATGACACTAAACAGTTAGTTTGTCATTGTTTTTATATTGTTTGCAAGTTTTCAGTTGCGCCCACCGCCACCAACAGTCAGTGTTATGACATGTCAGAGACAGTCAAGCACCTGCAAATCTCAATTAACAACGAATCATTCATTATTACAAGCCCCTGTCAACGCAAAAATGCAGATTGCATTTGGTATAACTTGGGATGGCAACATTCAATCTGGCCAAAAGGTTCAAGCCTCTTGGTGCACAGTTTTTAATGTTAGATGTTCAACAAACTATGCAACCTTCTAAGGCAGGTTTACACCTGCAAGATATCAGCCATAAAATGACAAGAGTGCTGTTAATATTCAAGCCATTGCTAATTTTACAGATGTAGGCATTGTAAGCTTGGCGGAGAAAAGTTATGCATAATAATAAACAGCGAAGCCTTGATTACTTTACTGTATTTTCAATAATGGTGCTTGTCAACAGTAATTGCCACATTTTCAACAGCTATACAGAGTGCATCATACACAAACTTTAAATTGAAGGAAAAAAAAGAGGGGGGGGGGGGGGGCAAACGAACTGTATTGGTCCTCACTACCGTGGTCTTAAAGGGACAGTAAAGAGAAAAGTACTTCCGCATCAGTAAATTACTGTTCAGTCTACACAAACAAAACAAAGTGCATGTTCGTTGGAGTTTGGTTGAAAAAGCGCTAGTATTCATGGTCACGTCATGCAAGTAGCAAAGCAATGAGCGAACGTTTTATTTGTTCTAATTGTCAAGATGTTAATTTGGGAGATGAGCATCATAACAGACATCAAAACAAACTGTTTCCAGCGAGGAACACATTGTGTATTAATTTTTTTCAGCAATGAACCCCCCACCCCATGAAATTTGAAAAAGATCTGCATGGAGTTACAGGGCCCTGAAACTGTCTTAGTTGGTAAGCAAGCTAGCCCTGTCATTGATAATATCATAAATATTCTTTACACAATGCACCAACAGCTCCCCAATATTATGAAATACCAACATAAAAGAAATGCACTGCTCCGAGTGGTTAGCCTGTGACGTGCAGTTTACTTTCCCGCGTGCCTCATAATCGGAACTGGTTTTGGCACGTGAAACCCCTGAAAGAAGAACAGTTAACTTTCCCCGCTTAGACTCTTGGATGGCACAGCAACCTTTCGCACACGGGTGCGTTGACGCATGGCAGTTTTCATACTTGCAGGCTTCTCTCCACGAGAAAAAAAACGCGATGTGGACCTTGCTAGAAGCATGTCACTCTAATATATCATACAACTTCCTGATCAACACCCGAACAGATAGATGACTAAATTATAAGTGTTAGCTATAACTAATTAGGTGCCAAGGGCTAATAAATTACTGGCCATTTCTCAACTGGACTCTGAATAACATGCATTTGTTTTTATTTGTGTAAAATTATCTGTGTATTTTTAAAGCTTGTTACATAACAGCTGGGACACTATACCATCAGGTTTTTTTTTTTTTATACAGAGGGTAGTGGTCACAGGTACAAGGATTAGTTACATCACAATGTCATTCCTACTTATCCAATGTTAGCTGTTGCAATAATACGACAAAAAAGAACGTATTAATGCAACACAATATTAGGTCAAAACAAAAGGAAAGCGTGGTACAGTAATTGGTGCATTTAGCATATGAGCCCTTAATACAGGCATGAGACAGTGAAAGGGCTGCAGCAATACATTGCAGTTACTGCCCTCATAAACTCATAATCTTGAACTAGAGCTGTTTGGAAGAGATGACAATAATACTCTTTTGATTTACGTGGTATATACGAGTTCAAGGTACAAGTTCAACAGTCGTTCAAGACAGCCGAGCATAAGGTTAGACGTGATATGTACGTCAAACTTATACAGAGTGCTGAATGATTTCGCTGCGCCTGTTCGAAAAAAGGTTTTGCACTCATCACTGCACTGTTCTTGCTCAAATTTTGCAGAACGATCACATTTTGGGGTCGCCTTCGTTGAGTATGTCACTTACCACAGTTAATTGCCTGGTGTTTTTAGAAAAAAAAAGTGAAAATCTGCCTTCACTTGTGGGGATGTGACTTGCTGCAACGAGAGCACTAGCATAAACTTGTGTCGCTGCCTGCTGGCAGCTGCAGAAAGCAGCTGGTCAGGGAGGTTTTCCACATGCTCCAGGAGCAGGCAACATGCGGCAAACCTCCCTGACCAGCTGCTTAACGAAACTTAACACCCATGAATTTCGTATATGTAATGAAATGTCGGTCTCAGGAAGAACAAAAATCGTCAGTGTGGAAACGCGACTGTCACGAATAAGCAATTGGTGCAAAAGTTAGGTGCAGAACTATTACTACTGACGTAAACCACCTCATGACTTGCCGAGAAGCGTGTTGACTGCTGCACATTATCTCATAATTTCCGCCTAAGGAAGCTGGCATGACATCAGAATCGCCGCACATATAAGCAGCCATTCTGCGCCTAGTCTCCGCGTAGAGTACGGGACACGCTGCAATTGAGATGTTCTTTTGTATGCACTGAATCTGTTTTAGAGGTTTTGCTAAAGATCCATTGTGTGCCACAAGCGCTCCGCTATTTACATGCGCCGTTTGATTCATGTGGTCGATCCACTGCATAAGGCTGGAGCTTTCTGTGCAAGCATGCGAAATCACCGGTTTCATTAGAACACGTATCCTTTTGCACGCGGTACAATTAAGCTCGTCTCCCAAGAAGAGCAAAGCTAGCGGAAGGCGGTGAACGTTTACGCTAAGTTGTGAACAACACGTGGCTGAAGCGAAGTGTTACATGCTGATCTCATATTGTGGCACTAACACGCACCACTCGTACGGGACGAACAGGGATCCATTAGGCCACGCCGAGCACTAAAGAAGTCTCTTAGATTATTTTTCACGTGCTTTAATGTTCGCATAGAACCTACATGGCTTTGTTTGGCACCACCGCAGCAGTGACGTCGGAATTTCTCGGGAAAACGGCTAATGTATTTCCTCGCCGGCACGGTTGCGTGTAGACTCCGCTGCCCTAAACGATGCAGTATATGAAATGGCTGTGGCCGGGTAGCACGCGTATAGATCCCCGACAGACCTCATTCAAGATCTATAGTGTAGCTATATCGCGCAGGTCGTGTATAAAATTTATCTACGCCCAGCGTCTTTCTGTGAATCAAAAAAGCGGTCCAGTCAATGCCATTCCGGAGTATATAACATGCGCGCATGACTGAACTCATCTCGAGCGCACGTAGTACGCGACCGATCGGCCTAGCCACACGTGCGCTCGCTGCATATTTGGCACGCGCCATTAACTACACAAATACTCGCACACGACGTTGACCCGTAGATGAGAATGCACACAAGGTACAATCACGACAAGAAAACTCTCGTATGGAAAAAAATTCATACTCACGCACACGTTGACTTCGGTTTCCTCGGTTACCACGTTGCGCACAAGGCAAGGCATGGCAAGGCTGTCGTCGATGGCGATGGCGCAAATTCCGGATCGCAAGGACAGAGAGGAATTCGAGGAACCGACGCTCTTTTTTTGCGCCACCTCTCGAATCGCCAGCGCAAAAGTACATTATTATTTCATTAATTAAGGCGCATGATACGCAATAAAAACAAGCATAGAGGGAAGCGCGTTCAAGTCGCGCGGGTTGCACCAGAATCATTGAATGACAAAAACGAAAAAAAATGTATATTAATGTTTGTATTAACCCGATCCACAATCCAGCTTTCCGTGGCTGCAGAGTGTACTAGCGGCTCCTTCGCTTCGGTGTAGGTGAATCGAACGTACCTTTGACACGTTCGATTCACCTGTATTAACAGCTCATTCGTTTCAGCGGTGCAGCAATGGCGCCTTTGAACACCCTATGAGAAACCCGCCGTTCATTTCAAAACGTACAGGAAAGCTGCAGGGCTGGTTCGCGATTTTGCTGCACCCTTTCTACTGTCGGTGCCGACTTGTTGCAGTCGTGTAGGTACAGTGCCCTAGAATGCACATACATTATATTCTAATACACTGTGGTACAGGTGCGAAGCAGCAGCGCAGCAGACAACACAGCACACGTGCACAAGCGCCATTAAAAACATAGCTTACGGGTATCTGCGTGTCTAGGCAAGCGCGGGTATAATAACGTCTCTGAAGCCGATTACACCAGCAGCTCAAGACCTATTTAACGCACGCCGTGCAAATTGGTCGAACAAAACACACACCTGCACCGGGTCTGCACCTCGGCATTCGTTTCGCGTGCCGCGCTGTGCCCGTGCCGCAGAAATCGAGCTGCATAATTTCTTAACTTTTCGTGGATCGGTGCGCGAACTGGTTCACATTGGTGCAGGCGAATCGAACGGGCCTTTAAAAAATACGTTCGATTGATAGAGAAAGGAAAAAAATGTCGCAGTTTCGCCCGAAAGGCGAAGCGTCAATGGCGATAACGAATTAGCAGAGATCTATGCGGAGTAGGGATAGTAGCTTTATCGGCTGCATAAAGTTGGACACATTCTCTTACTAACTGAATTAACAAGCGTGGTGTCAGCGCGCATAAGCACACATGAATAGATCACACTCGATGACTGCAGACAACCACTGTCAAAACGCTGGCAGCAAGCGCAGCTGCCGCAGCGAGCGAGTGAAGGTTTGTGTGGTTTATCACTTCAACGGAAAACTGAGCGGCCGAATGCACAGCGCATACAAAGGTCAGAGCCGTTTGGAGGTCGCTTGCAAGGTACGGTGCGCGCGACAAGACCGGCAGCCCGTACCGGCGCACACATAATAATGAACCAAGCGCAAAGAAGTACATGAACGCATTTGTTAGCAGAGTAGAAGTCGCGTCCCCCCCCCCCTTCCCTCCCGCACTTCCTTCCCGCTTTGCTCTTTTCGCGTGGGAGATTGCGTCGCCAGTTCCTCTTGCGCCCGGTTGCAATATTTTATCGCCCTTGGACTTTATACGGAACCTCACGCCGATGGCGACGACGACGGCAGAAATCTGCTTGAAGTGTCCATATAGTTGCTATTGCAATAAAAACTTCCTTCATGGAGGAAGAAATTTTTCTCCCTCCATGGTTTGATTCGGTTCGGCTCATGCGTTGGCAGGTCGGCTGCTTCTTGCTGTGACTGACTGCCCCACTGTGCTGATGCTGCCCACGCTTTCGCCTCATCGTCGTCTTGGGTTTTTCGGAACGGGCTACAGCGCTGCGGTTTCGACATCTGACTCATCCCTTTCGCTCATCATGCCCTCCAAGTGGAGGAAATGCTGAGTCGTAAGAAAGGAATACAACAAGGTAATGAATGAGCTAGGACTCGCGCAGCTTGTTGGCCTTCCTTGTCCAACGACGAAGCTGCAAGCTTCACCTCTGGAGACAGTTCTCGCGTAGAGCTACTTTCGCCTCCGAAGCCGGGAACCAGCAGACAATCGCGAAATTCAATTTCCACGGATGACGGAGGTGAACCTCCGTTCAAACGGTTGAACGAGTGGTCGAGAAGGGTGAAGGTTGAAACGGTTGAACGAGTGGACGTCTGCATACAAGAAGCTCCTTTTGTAGAATGCCAATCAGATAGTGCGTGTACGTCCTCATGTGAGCACAGCGACTCTGATAGCAGCTCAAGTGACAAAGGAGGTCACCAAGGTAGCGATTCAAGTGAGGAGTCTGATGACTTTCTCGCTTCAGACAGCTTCACTGGGCCAGGTGAGGGAATAGCCTTCACTTGTAGTCCAATGCTCTCTCATATACTTTCCGAACAACTGTCTGCAAGTGAAGAGCTTGCTGTAATTGCTTCCAAACATAACATGGCGCATGCATGCATTAACGATGTCCTCGATTACTGCCGGCGAAGAGGCATCTCTGACCTTCCAAAAGATGCTAGGACAGTTTTTAAAACAGCGAAAAGCTCAGGTGGAGCAAAGTGGCTCATTTGTGCACTTTGGCCTTGCAGAAAGAATTCGTCAAGTGTTGCAGCCAGGGCAAGTAGTTCCAAGAGAAATGAAGCTACAAGGCAACATTGACGGAGTCCCTCTTTACAAAAGTAGCCAGCTTGCCTTTTGGTCCATTTTGTGCCGCATAAAAAATGTGGAGGCATCACGGCCATTTGTTGTCAGTGTGTACTGTGGTGCAGGGAAGCCGCCATGTCTGCAGGATAACCTAGAGCCATACCCACTGAGCACACATTGGTCTAGAAGCCGTCTTCAAGACGTCTTGACAAGATAAGCAACACGTCTTGAAAACTATTTTAAACATTTACAAGACGTCTTGAAGATGTTTTGTCAAGATATTAAGTACTTCTTCAAGACCTCTTACCAAGATTTTGTCGGACGTCTTAAAACGTCTTGTAGCCGTGTCTAAGATCGTCTAATGCACCGCCAAATATAGGATATCAGACGTTTTACAAGACGTCTTGTAGACGTCTCAAAGACGGCTAGAAGACGTCTTGCAAGACATCTTGGGAATGTTTTGAAAACGGCTACAGAACGTTCTGCTGGACGTTTTGAGGATGTCTTAAAAGCGTTGTTAAATGCTTTAAGCATCTACTGGTCGACTAAGGCATGGGCTTTTCTATTCGCTCGTATTTAGCTAATTAAGCCTAAATATTGTTTTACAGTATTTATTGTAATTACAAAAGATAGTGACAGTGAAAATATACTTAAAGTGGAGAGGATGTGACATCTCAACACGACGTAGGTTACTTCAACACAGAATATGTATTCCATAAAGTTACCAAGTCCACTTTAAGGAAAAAAAAGTGCAGAAACAAATAAGCAATAAACATGCCGACTATGAATATATATATATATATATATATATATATATATATATTGTCACGTAGTAGTGTCGCTGAAGTAAACAGTCGTAAAACTGTGTATGAAGAAACTAATTCTTTATTAGGCGAACCTGTGCCTGTTGTGTCATCACCCCTTAGATAGAACGCGTAGTGGTGCTCTGACGTCACTGTAGTCTAGAATTGTTGTATCTGAGATAGAACGCACGTGCCTGCGTGTGTGTGTGTCTGTGATGTCACTGATTAGTAGCTCTGTATAGCTATATAAGACGGCCACGTAAGTGCCTTGTGTTCTTTTCGGTTGTATTGCAAGTGGCAATAAACATGTGTTCTGGCAAGTAGGCTAATGCGTACTTGAAGACACAACAGTGGCGACGAGGGTGGGATACGAATAGCGGACGATAGCCACGGCTGAAGTGCTCGTTGCGGATCTAGCTGTTTGGGAACAGCAGGCGTCTAGGCGGACTACCACAGCATGGCTTCCTTTGGCCGCTTCGAGTCGTTCACGGAGGTGGGAGACGAAGACTTCGAATTTTACGTGGAACGCTTTGAACACTACATCCGGGCCACCCAGGTCAGCGATGACTTGAAGGTATCCGCTTTTGTGACTGCCATTGGAAAACAGGCCTACTGCACGTTGAAGAATTTGTTGGCCCCAGTGAAGCCCGAAGCCAAAACTTACGACTAACTGGTCAGGGCTCTAAAAGGGCACTATTCACCGAAGCCCTTGGTGATAGCAGAAATATTCCGGTTCAACCGTCGGTCGGAGCAAGAAAACGAACCAGTTGCTATGTTTGCATTGGAACTAAAAAGGTTGGCTGCATCCTGTGAGTTTGGCCAATTCCTGGATGACGCTTTTTGGGATCGGTTCGTGGCCGGACTGAGAAACGAAGCAACACAAGCCGAGCTTCTCAAGAAGAGTACCCTGACGTTCCAAGCTGCTTATGACCTTGCCAAAAGTGGTGAACTCGCTCGCACAGAAACAAGGAAGATTCACCCTAAAGACCTCGGCGAGGTGAACCTGGTCCAGCAACCCCAACAAAGAAAACCAGTGGCCACCGCATGGAGAAGGGCAGCGAGCAAGAACACGGAGCGGCAAGCCGGATCAACGGAGTGTTTCCGTTGCGGATCGGCGCATGCCGCCGCAACCTGCCCCTTTCGCAAATATCGATGCCGTGCCTGCAAAAAGGTGGGACACCTCGCAAGGGTCTGCAGAACGACGCCCCGTTCGGTACACGCCTGAAGAGAGCACTGGTTTAGAAATCTCCGGTGACTCGGACGGTATAAGTGTTGAGGACGATATTTTGCTTAGCCATATTTTTTCATGTCAGAGTAATGACGGTAGCTACATTGTGAAAGTTAAGGTGGCAGGTAGGAATGTCAAAATGCAAGTTGACACAGGAGCATCTGTGTCTATCCTGCCAGAAAAGATGTACCGGCAATATTGGTCTGACTTAGAGCACTGCACGGGCTCGGGCTTACCCGAAAGCCCGGGCCCGGCCCGGCCCGGCCCGTGGGCCGGGCCGGGCTGGGTAGAGGAGTTTTTTCACGGGCTGGGGCCGTGCTCGGGCACGGCGTGTGCTTTTTGACCCGGGCCCGGGCCGGGCTCGGGCTTTCTGCGAGTTATTCTCGGGCTTCTCAACTCTGAAAAACATGTATTTTTCGGTCTCGGGCCGGGTTCGGGCCGGTTTCTAGTCGGGCTCGGGCCGGGCTCGGGCTTAAGGTAAAGGGGTAGCGGGCCGGGCCTGGCGGGTAACGTAGATTATTTCCGGGCCCGGGCCGGGCCCGGGTCTCGCCATAAAAGATTTGATCGGGCTCGGGCAGGCCGCCCAATGTAAAAACGGGCCCGGGCCGGGCCCGGGCCGCAAAAATCGGCCAGTGCAGTGCTCTAGTCTGACTTACCTCTAGAAAGTTGTAGTTTACGGCTAAAAACGTACGGAGGTGTCCCGCTGGCAATTACAGGCAAGTTGACGGTGCAGGTAGAGCAAAATGGCCAAACCGCGACCTTGCCTTTAATTGTAGTCCGAACACCACAAATATTTGACACTTTGTTGTTGGGCCGTAATTGGCTAGAGGCGTTGAAGTTGGATTGGACGAGCGTGTGTAATATCGGTCTTGATAAATTGGCCGCAGTCATCGAAAAATTTTCGGAAGTGTTTGAGCCGGCACTAGGACTGATAGCTGACGCATCGGTGAACCTAGTGCTCAAAGACGGCAGTACACCTGTTTTCTGTAAGCATCGACCTGTGCCATTTGCACTCAGGGACGCCGTAGCACAGGAATTGCATTCACTAGTGAAATCGGGAGTATTGGTGCCTGTACAGCAAAGTGATCGGGCTACGCCGCTAGTAGTCGTACCCAAGTTAACAACAAAGTTCGCATATGCGGAGACTACAAAGTGACTGTAAGTGCTCCATCTATTTTCCAAGCCGTGGTGGATGACACGTTAAAGGGTTTGGACAGAGTGTCATGTTTTCTTGATGATGTATTAATAGCAGGAGAAACAATGGATGAATGCTGTAAGGTCGAGGCTGTGCTGACACGATTCAAGGAACGGGGTGTGAAATTGCGGAAGGAGAAATGCAAGTTTTTTGAGAAGGCTGTGACCTATTTGGGCCACGTGATTGATGACAGAGGAATCCGTCCTTCAGAAGACGAGGTGCGCGCTATCAAAGAAGCACCAACGCCAAAAAACAAGAACGAGCTACGCGCCTACTTAGGCTTGTTAAATTTCTATGGGAAATTCGTGCCGAACATGTCAGCACAGCTTAAACCATTATATGACTTGCTAGCTGAGAATGTTCAGTGGAAATGGACGGCTTCCGCAGAAAAACCTTCAAAGCATCCAAGGGCTGGCTGCTGAGTGCGTCCGTACTCACCTACTATGACCCTTCAAAGGAGCTAGGGCTGGTTTGCGACGCGTCTTCGTATGGTTTAGGCGCAGTCCTTTTTCACAAGGAAGGATCTGAAGAAAGACCAATCGCTTTTGCGTCTAAGACTCTGACTAAAACGGAGCAGGCGTAAGCCCATATCGAAAAAGAAGCCCTGGCTGTCGTGTACGGATCTAAAGAAGTTTATAAGTACCTTTACGGGCTGAAATTTGTGATATACTCCGACCATCAACCCTTAGTGAGGCTATTAGGACACGATAAGCCAATTCCTGCTATGTCGGCGGCACGCGTGCAGCGTTGGGCCTTACAGATTGCTGCTTATCACCACAAATGGGTTTATCGCAAATCACGGGATATCGGCAACGCTGACGCACTTTCACGCCTGCCGCTTCAGAACACAGGTGACGTGTACACAGATGACGTGTACAGAGGTTTTTCTATGCTGGACGAGCTCCCACTCTCGGCAGAAGACATTAGAGGGGAAACAAGCAAAGACAAGCTGTTATCAAAGGTCTTGTTTTACACGCAGGTCGGCTGGCCTTCAAAGGTGTCTGATGACGCTTTGCCACCATATTTTGTGCGACGAAGTGAGCTCTCTCTTGACAGAGAATGCGTGACGTGGGGAAATCGAGTGATAGTGCCAATGTCTCTTCGCGGAAAAGTGCTATCGCTGTTGCACGAAGGCCATCCTGGAATGGCACGTATGAAAATGCTGTCTAGAGGCCACATGTGGTGGCCCCGCCTTACGCAAGACGTTGAACAAACAGTGAAATTATGTGTCACATGCCAGTTGACCGAAAATGTGGCACCCAAGGTTCCTGTAATGTCGTGGGGAGTGTCTAGGCGCCGGTGGGAGCGTGTGCACTGGGATTTTGCTCATCGTGATCAGCATTGGTTTCTAGTGCTAGTTGACTCCTATTCAAAGTGGGTTGAAATGTTTGTCACGAAGTCAACTAGTAGTGAAAAGACAATAGAGAAACTGCGCACAGTATTTGCCGCGTATGGGTTACCGGAAGAAGTGGTAACCGACAATGGCTCACAGTTTACATCGGCCCTTTTCGAGACATTCATGAGACGGAATGGCATTCGGCACACTAAATCGCCTCCTTATCACCCGGCATCAAATGGCTGCGCGGAGCGTTGTGTACAGACTTTAAAAAAAATTTTTAAGCAGGTCATGGACGAACAAAGAAATGGGCAGATGAAGTCTCTCCAGCACCGGATCGACCAGTTCCTATTCAACTATAGGAACACGCCAACGGGGGTCACTGAAGACACACCGGCCCAGCTATTCTTATCGTGCAAACCGAGGACAAGGTTGAGCCTTCTCCATCCGGATATCGAGCGAAGGATGAAAGAAAAACTTGAGCGAACAAAGCAGTCGGCAAATCAGCGCCGAGGTGCGTGGAGGAACTTCGAAGAAGGCGAAGGTGTCCTTGGACAGGGTCTACGCCCCGGGGAAGGGGAGTGGTTGAGTGGCAAGGTAAACAAACGTGTGAGTTCAAGCACTTATGTGGTCGGGATAGGGAACGAAGAGCGGTACTTTCACGTGGATAATCTGCGACCGCGAACATTCCAGGAGTGCTTCCCGCAATCGGTTCATGCGCCATCCCCAAACCTCGTACCGCCAGCATGCAGCCAACACATTGTGTCTCGTAGGTCGCAAGGTGCACACCCTGTAAACGATAGCGGTGCGCGAGAGACGGTTCATGCGCCGTCTCCAAACACCGAACCGCCAGCCGATAGCCAAGACATTGTGTCTCACAGGTCTTTAGGGGCACACCCTGTAAAAGACGACGGGGAGCGAAAGGCGCCTGACACCGGTCAAGTAGGTGAACAGGCAGTAGCTGCCAACAAAGAACATGCCACCCCTCCGGACCCATCGTCTGCAGGCAGGGAGTTCAGCGGTAGCGCATCGCCATCTTCCCAACCGGAGCTTCGACGCAGCACCCGGCAAAGACAGCCGCCCGACCGCTACTAAGAACACTTGGGGTGGAAGGGAGTGTTGTGTCATCACCCCTTAGATAGAACGTGTAGTGGCGCTCTGACGTCACTGAAGTCTAGAATTGTTGTATATGAGATAGAACGCACGTGCCTGCGTGTGTATGTGTCTGTGATGTCACTGATTAGTAGCTCTGTATAGCTATATAAGACGGCACGTAAGTGCCTTGTGTTCTTTTCCGTTGTATTGCAAGTGGCAATAAACATGTGTTCTGGCAAGTAGGCTACTGCTTACTTGAAGACTTAACAGTGCCCACAAAACCAAGCTACACTCGAAGCACAACGAAAGCGGCGAACACAGTCGGCGGTCGTCGAAATCTGATCAGCGGCGAAACGCGTCGGCTTTTATACCTGAGTCATCGAAGGTTCCAGATTAATCCCTGATGCCCGCGGGTCTTCCAGAAAGTTCTAGACAATTCGCGTCGGTCATACAATCAGATAACATAAGCGTCGGTGAAAACAGGCAACGGAATGAAGCATCGATAGCGTTCTAGAAACTTCCGATACAGGCGCGTCCTGCGCCGAGCGATAACGTTTAACATTTGTTAGCCGGTGGAAAGCGGCCACCGGTGAAAGATAAACATGTATACGTGTCAAAACCCTCCCCTTAAAAAGCATCGTCCCGATGCTAGAAACAGAAAGCGAAAACAAAACCACGCGTACAGAAAGGGACAAAAATAACCAAGCAACAAAGGACCTAAGTTCGTCAGCGGGCGTAGAAAGGCTTAAGACGCACCACGTGGATGACTTCAGGTCGTGCGCGGCGCCGCTGTGATTGCGAAATACCGTCTGGCACGACCTCGTAGTCCAGTGCGCCAATACGTCGGATGATCTTTTATGGTCCGAAATAGCGACAGTAAGAGTTTCTCGCTAAGTCCTCGTCGGCGTATCGGAGTCCAGACCCAAACACGGTCTCCGGGCTGGTACTCGACGTAGCGTCGTCGAAGATTGTAGCGTCGGCTGTCGGTTCTCTGCTGGTTCTTGATGCGCAGGCGGGCGAGCTGTCGACTTTCTTCGGCACGCTGCAAATAGGTGGCAACGTCGAGATTTTCTTCATCGGAGACATCCGGTAGCATGGCGTCAAGCGTCGTTGCCGGTTTCCTTCCGTAGACCAGGTTGAACGGCGCCATGTGCGTCGTTTCTTGCATGGCCGTGTTGTATGCGAAGGTCACGTACGGAAGGATGGAATCCCATGTCTTGTGTTCGACGTCGACGTACATTGCCAGCATGTCGGCGATGGTCTTATTTAGACGCTCGGTGAGGCCATTCATCTGCGGGTGGAAGGCGGTGGTCCGGCGATGGCTTGTCTGGCTGTAGCGCAGCATGGCTTGAGTTAGTTCAGCCGTGAAGGCCGTACCTCTGTCGGTGATGAGGACTTCTGGGGCACCATGACGCAGGAGGATGTTCTCAACGAAGAATCGGGCTACCTCGGCAGCACTGCCTTTGGGCAAGGCTTTTGTTTCGGCGTAGCGGGTGAGGTAGACCGTAGCTACGACGATCCATTTATTCCCAGACGTCGACGTCGGAAAAGGCCCCAGTACGTCCATCCCGATCTGCTGGAACGGTCGGCGAGGTGGCTCGATCGGCTGTAGAAGTCCGGCTGGCCTTGTCGGCGGTGTTTTGCGTCGCTGACAGTCTGGGCATGTCCTTACGTAATGGGCGACGTCGGCAGAGAGGCGAGGCCAGTAGTATTTTTCTTGTATCCTAGCGAGCGTGCGGGAAAAACCGAGGTGTCCAGCCGTTGGGTCGTCATGGAGAGCTTGCAGAACCTCTGGACGCCATGCTGATGGTACCATGAGGAGGTAGTTGGCTCGGAGAGGCGAGAAGTTCTTCTTTAGGAGAATGTCGTTTTGCAAGAAAAACGACGCCAATCCTCGCCTGAACACCTTGGGCACAATGACGGTCTTGCCTTCCAGGTAGTCTACAAGGCTGCTTAGTTCCGGGTCGGCTCTCTGTTGTTCGGCGAATTCGTCGGCACTGATGGGTCCCAAGAAAGTGTCGTCATCCTGGTCGTCCTGTGGCGGCGGTTCGACGGGGGCGCGAGACAAGCAGTCGGCGTCAGAGTGCTTTCGCCCGGACTTGTAAACGACGGTGATGTCAAATGCTTGAAGTCTCAGACTCCATCGTGCGAGGCGACCTGAAGGATCCTTCAAGTTAGCTAGCCAACACAAGGCGTGGTGGTCGCTCACAACTTTAAAGGGTCTGCCATAGAGGTAGGGGCTAAACTTTGATGTGGCCCAGATGATGGCGAGGCACTCCTTTTCTGTTGTGGAATAATTTGCTTCTGCCTTCGGTAGCAACCGGATAGCGTAACTTACAACCCCTTCTAGTCCGTCAGTCCTCTGCACAAGCACGGCGCCGAGTCCTACGCTGCTTGCGTCGGCGTGGACTTCGGTTTCGCCGTTTTCTTCGAAATGCGCAAGTATTGGCGGCGATTGCAGGCGTCGCTTCAGTTCTTCAAATGCTTCGACTTGCGGCGTCTCCCACTTGAACTCGACGTCAGCCTTCGTGAGATACGTCAGTGGCTCAGCCATCCGTGAAAAATTCTTGACGAAGCGCCTGTAATAGGCGCACAGTCCAAGAAATCTACGCACTACCTTCTTGTCAGCGGGCGGAGGAAAGTTGGAGATGGCCGCAGTTTTCTGAGGCTCGGGGCGCACTCCTGACTTGTTGATGACGTGGCCTAAAAACAAGAGCTCCTCATATGCGAAGCGGCACTTTTCTGGCTTTAACGTGAGTCCGGAGGTTTTGATTGCTTGAAGAACTGTTTCAAGGCGCCGCAGGTGTTCTTCGAAGCTTGAGGCAAACACGATGACGTCGTCCAAATAGACGAGGCAAGTCTGCCACTTCAAGCCTGCCAGTACTGTATCCATGACGCGTTGGAAAGTCGCAGGTGCCGAGAAAAGACCAAACGGCATAACCTTGAACTGGAACAGTCCGTCTGGTCTTATAAAGGCAGTCTTCTCCCGGTCCCTCTCGTCGACTTCGATTTGCCAGTAGCCGGTTTTGAGGTCCATCGACGAAAAATACTCTGCGTTGTAGAGTCGATCCAAGGCGTCGTCAATCCGTGGGAGGGGGTATACGTCCTTCTTCGTGAGCTTGTTGAGGCGACGATAATCGACGCAGAAACGTAGGGTTCCATCCTTCTTTTTCACTAACACCACGGGGGACGCCCACGGACTCTTGGACGGCTGGATGATGTCGTCGCGTAGAATTTCGTCTGCTTGTTGCCTTATGGCCTCGCGTTCGCGCGCCGAAACTTGGTACGGGCTCTGACGGAGTGGGCGGACATTTTCGTCGGTTATGATGCGGTGCTTGGCGACAGGGGTTTGTCGAACTTTTGAAGATGACGAGAAGCAGTCCTCGTATTGCAGGAGCAGGGCTTTTAGTTGTTCTTTCTTATGCCTGGGAAGGTTCTGATTGATGTCGAAAGTTGGTTCAGGTACTATAGACGTCGTTGCAGGTGCACTGGAATCCGTGAAGGCAAAAACACTGCTGGCTTTACTATTTCGTCGATGTAGGCGACCGTGGTGCCTTTGTATTCGACCGTGTATTCGACCGTATTGGACCGTGTATTCGACCGTATGCGACCGTGGTGCCTTTGTGATCGTGCTTGTATTCGGGGCTGAAGTTCGTGAGCATCACCCTTGCTTTCCCTGCACGTAGCTCAGCTATGCCTCTAGCGACGCAAATTTCACGGTCGAGCAGTAAGTGATGATCGCCCTCGATGACGCCCTCCATGTCTGCAGGCACTTCGGTACCGACAGAAATCATTACGCTGGAGCGAGGCGGAATGGTGACGTGTATTTCAAGCACATTCAAGGCATGGTACCTTATGCTTGTATCCGGTGGTATCGCGTTGTGCGTTGAAAGCGTTATCGACTTGGACCTTAAGTCGATGACTGCACCGTGTTGACTTAGAAAGTCCATGCCTAGGATGACATCCCTGGAGCAGTGCTGCAGGATTACGAAGCTCGCCGGGTAAGTGCGGTTGTTTACCGTGACTCGCGCTGTGCAGATTCCAGTCGGCGTTATTAGGTGGCCTCTAGCTGTCCGGATATCGGGTTCTTGCCAGGCTGTTTTCACCTTCTTCAACTTGGCGGCGAACGGGCCACTGAAGACGGAATAGTCGGCTCCAGTGTCGACGAGAGCGGTGACGTTATGACCATCCATCAGCACGTCTAAGTCGGTAGACCGTCGTCTGGCGTTGCGGTTAAGTCGTGGCGTCGGATCAGGGCTGCATCGGCTTGCTCCGCTGCTGTTACATCGCGTCGGTAGGTCTTCTTTCGGCGGCGAAGTGTTGTCGTGAAGGCTCTTGCTAGGCGGTGTGCTGGTACCTCGTTGTGATGATGCGCGAATCGTCGTCGTCGGTGGCGGCGGAGGATCTTCGGTATTGCGTCGTACAGCAACTGCACCTCCATCTGTTGCTGCCTTTAGTTTCCCGGATAGGGGCTCATGGACCGGCCCCGGGCTGGGCCAGTGTATGGTCGGCGCTGCGGCGACAGGTAACGTCCTGGTGACGGCGAGCGTGAGGGTCGTCGTGGTTGCCACTGGGCTCCGGCGAGGTAGTCGGCGATGTCACGTGGCCGCTCGCCAAGCTGTGGACGTGGCGCGTTGACGGCGAAACCTCGTAGGCCCCTCTCGCGGTATAGGCATCGGCGGTAGACATGACCAGCTTCCCCGCAGTGATAGCAGAGCGGGCGGTGGTCGGGGGCGCACCAAATGTCCGTCTTTCTCGGGTAGCTGCGCTGGGTGACAAGCGGACATGCTGGCTGCGGCGGCGGCGGTGGGTGACGGTACTGCGGCGTCACGGGGCCCTGGTGCGAGCGTGAAGGAGGGCCTTGACGACGGGCAACGGCGGCCTGAGTCAGTGCTTCCGGCTGGGGTTGCGGCGATTGCGGCTGCACATCAGGAAGTCCAAGTGAGCGCTGAACTTCTTCTTTGACGACGTCGGCGATAGATGCCACTTGAGGCTGCGACCTGGGAAAGAGCTTCTGCAGCTCCTCGCGAACGACTGCTCTGATGGTCTCGCGCAGGTCGTCGGCGCCTAGCGCTTGATTTTCGGCGTAGTTGGTCAGGGCACGGCGGTTGTATTGCCTGGCGCGCATTTCAAGCGTCTTCTCGATTGTTGTGGCCTCGGAAAGAAATTCGGCGGCAGTCTTGGGTGGGTTGCGCATCAATCCGGTAAATAGTTGCTCTTTGACACCCCGCATCAAGAACCGAATTTTCTTTTCCTCAGACATGTCGGGGTCGGAGTGGCGGAAGAGGCGAGACATCTCCTCCGTGAAGATCGCGATGCTCTCGGTCGGCAATTGCACTCTGGTTTCTAAGAGAACCTCTGCCCTTTCTTTTCGTACGACGCTCGTGAAGGTCCTCACGAAGTACTCACGAAAAAGATCCCACGTCACCAGGGTGGTCTCTCTGTTCTCAAACCAGGTCCTAGCAGCGTCATCCAACGAAAAATAGACATGGCGCAGCTTGTCGTCGTCGCTCCATTTGTTGAACGTCGCGGTCCGCTCGTATGTCTCCAGCCAGGTTTCAGGGTCTTCAGCCGATGATCCACGGAAGGTCGGTGGCTCCCTAGGTTGTTGCAGCAGGATGGGGGACGCTGGGGCTGCCATTGGAGTCGTTGACTTGGCCTTGATCGCTGTGGTCTTCTCGGGAAGAAGTCCGTACTCCGGCGGAAGTCCTTGCTGCCTACGGCTAGCTCGCTGGTCCTTGGTGACGTTGGCGTTGTCCTCCGGTTTCGGGCTTGGATCGCGGCTTTGCGGGGGCGTTCGCTGCATGAACGCACTAGCACCTTCACCAGATGTCACGCAGTAGTGACGCTGAAGTAAACAGTCGTAAAACTGTGTATGAAGAAACTAATTCTTTATTGGGCGAACCTGTGCCCACAAAAGCAAGCTACACTCGAAGCACAACGAAAGCGGCGAACACAGTCGGCCGTCGTCGAAATCTGATCAGGGGCGAAACGCGTCAGCTTTTATACCTGAGTAATCGAAGGTTCCAGATTAATCCCTGATGCCCGTGGGTCTTCCAGAAAGTTATATACAATTCGCGTCGGTCATACAATCAGATAAGCGTCGGTGAAAACAGGCAACGGAATGAAGCATCGATAACGTTCTAGAAACTTCCGATACAGGCGCGTCCTGCGCCGAGCGATAACGTTTAACATTGTTAGCCGGTGGAAAGCAGCCACCGGTGAAAGATAAACATGCATACGTGTCAATATATATACTATAAAAAGTACAACGAACTTGACATCTCCAAACTTTAGTTCACCACCTTATCTATTGTCAGCTAGGGGAAGCACTAGCACAAATATGACATTTTAAAGTCTCCAGAAGCTAAAATTAGGTCATATTGCAATCCAGATGGTCTGTCTCCTTCCGATGTCAACTATCCAACGAAATGTTGCTTAGCTTCAGTGATCTGGCTAGAAATGGCATTACGTCCAGGAAGACCCAATATCATTTTACTTACCTTGTCAATACTGATGTAGCTTTGCAGATGGAATAATATCAAAGACTCCAGCAACACTATTACACAAGTTTTCCTTGCATGGATGTTTGGCACGTACACGAATTTAGATACACAAAAGACCCTTCCATTATAACATTAATTATAAAGGAATTGAGTGTCTCCCTGTTATCTGCTACATAAGTAAATCAATGAGGATGCTCCTATTCCTCGCAATATTGAAAAAAGCTTGACTTTACCGACAGCACCAATCCCTATGGCCCATTTCTTACAACCTATCAAAGCATCACTGAAATATTGGCAAAGCCACAAAAGCGATAAACACGTGTGAAAGCCACGTACGCTTAACATAAAGCAAGATTATTCACACAAATGAAGCACTAAAGTAGCCAAAGGTTTCAAACAATTTTTAATAAATCAGTGACACGCCACCACACAAGCAAAATGTTTTAATGCACCTCCTAGAGTTTTGCATTGTGGGTGTCTGTTATCACAAATTGGTCACTTCACGATTCAGGGAGCTGGCTTAGACAGTTCCACAGGCTGATGCACCCGCAGAAAATTCAGCGTGTTAAAATGATACTTGACCTCAGATTTGGCACCTGCAATTAGAAGGTAACACAAAATATTAACAAATATGTTACAGTGAAACTTCGTTATAACAAAACTTGATAGCACAAATTATTGTATACAACAAAATGACATTTCCGCTAATATCCCCGAATATATCTGTGTTTTTATAACCTCGTTTAAACGAAGTAAAATTATCCTGCCAATAGATCGAAATGCCCGACGCTTGCAGGTTCGCTTCTGCTTTCCGCAGGGTAGATCACACATTCGGTGCCGATGTTTAAAACCTTTAGGTATTTGCGTTGAATCCACCGTTGAACACTGGTCCTTGTCACCACTACGCGTAGTTGCGTGTAAGCAGACTCTAGATCGCCATCGCAAATTCTCTCATTGCGGCGCCGCGCAGGTTAGTTAGTGCAGCTATAGGCGTGGCCTCGGAGATTGCGCCGGTGCAACTTCGGAGGCCAGGCCTCCCAGGGTGTACCACGTGCTGCTCGCACATGACAAAAATTGTTGGGTTCGCAGCGTGCAACATATTCAACCGCGTCACCGTTTCGCCGGTTTCGCGATGCTAGAGACGACCCAACTAAAAGCGGTAACGAAAGATCATCACATTGAAACAGAAGGCAGCTATCGTAGAGGCAATCGTGTCAGATGCTAAGTGGTCTGATAAGGACGCCGAAGTTTCTCTTGCTGTTTTATTAGAAGTTCAGTGAGCACGTGGCCATGTAGTACTACTGCTGGCCGAAAAGCCGTCTTCTTCTATACAAGTTCAAATTTGTGCGAGACATCGCGCACTTATTACAGTGAACGGCAGTAACGAATATAATGACGTAATTTTGGCTCCCCCTTCAACTTCGCAACAAAAAGATTTTATTGCATATGACTGATGAGAATTCCCACTCATTTGTACCGCAGCCTTGTTTGCAAACAGTAACTGTTAGAAATCCGACCGAGGCATCTTCCGTATGCAGATGCAATAATGTCATAGCTGCGATTCCGGCTTATATGTAGCCTCGGTAGCAAGCCCCCAAGATACTACCGTGAAATCCGGATTCTTGGCGATAACGACAGCCTTGTCCAAGAAGGCCAGTGCCATGGTTGGAGGCTGCCACGTCCTCCGAAGGTACGTCGCAAGCGATATTTTTCGTTTTCACATCATACACATGCTGCAAGCCCTTTTTCGAAACTGCATCTTTTGTTGATTCAAATGTAGTAGCAATTTGCACCGAAAAACAATTCTACACCGTGTCCTTCACATGTACCAGTTCATGATGCAACGTGCTGGCAGGAACATATATGCGCCGCGCGTCATAGGTGTTCAGAACACGTGGCAAGGCCTCCTCTTGAGGACATATTGAATGGCAACGTCAACTCAAGGACGCGCGGTCAAGCGAGCTCTCACTGGTCAACCTGAACGATGTTCTACGCAACGAATGAAACACTTCCGGGGTAAGCGCACTCACAATGTTCGCGACGTACTTTGAGCCATGCGCGTAGCCCGGATACTTTTTTCGGGGGTGGGAGTGGGGGGAGCTAAAGCACCGCGATCGTCTTGACTGCGGTACTATGTTCTTTTAAGCTCCCAGGCGTCGGAGAAGCGTTGAGACGCGAATGCCCATGATAGCCACACGTTCGAAGGATACGCGCCTTTGTTAATAGGCGACGTGCCAAGCACAAAAGCGGGCAGGGGGCCGGCCGTAAAAAAAGAAGAAAAATTTTGAGGGGGGGGGGGCGGAGCCTAGTCAGCCCCTCCCCCCTCCACCTGATACGCCTCTGCCCTGAGCGTCCTGATAAGAGCAAATTTGCAGGGATGGCTGTAAGATTTTCGCTTTAATCCTGGCGACCATATTTCGGACAATGACTTGCACAGAGTACGTCCGAGTGAGCCTAACCGGAAATTTTCACTCGTTCCATGAAATATCGTGGAGGCCTGCCACATTGCCAGCCACGCGCCCTCGAGCTCGCACGACCCTCGCCTATGTCCCTCGAGTGAGCAAGGCCATCGCAATTGTTCTGAAACCCTATGAAGTCAATGCCCCACGTTTCGGCCCACTAGTTCCAGCATGAACCGGCAGATGTGAAGATGCAGAAAGTATGTTTCAAGCATTGTATACAGAACAGCCTGCGCTAATCGCGACTAGCTTTACATGAGCGAAATCAGTCTCTCTGAAAGCGCTTGAAGCAAGAAATCTATTTCAAAAAGATGGATTGAAATGAATCAAAATTGAAAAAACAATATCCTTTCCAATGCACTTGCAGAGCACGTGGCAACCTGAATATGCCACTAATGAGACAAGGCTTCTATCATTGCCAAGGAAACTGGATTTGAAAGCAGTAGCTCGCATCCTTTGCTATAAGCAGACTACAGAAAAAAACGCTGTATCGCAACAACGGCAATCTCCCGCCTACATACGCAGAATGCCGTCGTTTCGAGCAGTTCGTGTTGTGAACAAGGTTTTCCGTACGTCCCTTTATTATCAACACCTTTTGATCGGCGACCTTTCTTTTTCCCTTCTTGTAACATGAACTCCAGAACCAAGAGAAAGCATAAGCCAGATGCAGCATTGAATTTGAATTTATTATCCTAGCTGCTTCAAAGTATGCAAGTAAATTTGAGTAAAAAAACTGAAGACGGCAAAATTCTACTTATTAATCACTCTTGGGGTTTAAATTAGGATACATAGATTTGTCAAGAACCAAGTGCAGCAGCATAAAAAAAAATCCGTCCAAACTAGCAGTCAATGAGGACACAAAAATACATATGCCGCGCATACAAAAGACACTTAGAATTTACTTTTTTAAAGGCGCAAACGATAGGACATTACATCTGTGTGTTATTCTGAAGGCCAACGTCTTGTTCTGTCATTACTGAGGTCGCAATGACTTATTCACCTTCTCCTGTCATCCTCGCCTCAATGGTAAGCTCAGCCTAGTTAGTGGTTCGCTCAGCTTACCGGTGACAGCATACTCAATTAAAATGACAATTACACAAGCGCCATGGGCTAGCCATATCACGACTTCAAATCATTACGTTAATAAGTACCTGGAATAGCATGCCAGGCGAATAGCCAGGCTAACATTAACAGCATCTCATTAAAGAATGTTTCTCTCTCTCTCTCTCTCTCTATATATATATATATATATATATATATATACATGGTGTCCCAGCTATCACGCAGCACGATTAACAAAAAAGAGGAACGGCGTTACGCGAAGCCAACCTTGAGCGTATTGTTTCCCGTACAGTGGAGTAGCCGCCAGTAATTTTTTCGTTACTGAGATTTATTAATCATCTGTAATTAATTATCTAACTCGGGAAGTACTGTCCTAATTATCAAAGTGTCAATAAAAAGGTTGTAGAGCAACATGAGAAACTCCTGATACAGCTTTCTGTTGCTCAATACGTGCTACATAAATGTATTTTTCCGAGTGTGAAAGAAGTCCACGAATACACGCACAATTGCCGCACGACTGGCCGCTCGAGGCACTTTGCCTATATTCGCGGGCTTCTTTCATGCTCAAAAAACACTTTTATGTAGCACGTATTGAGCAACAGAAAGCTGTATCGGGAGATTTTCATGTTGCTCTACCACTTTCTCATTGACACTTTGATAATTGGGACAGTACTTCTCTAGTTAGGTAATTATTTACAATTAATTAAATCGCAGTTACGAAAAAATTACTGACGGTTTCTCCACTGTACTGGAAACAATACGCCTTAGGGTGACTTCGCGTAACGCCGTTCCTCTTTTTTAAAATCGTGCTGCGTGATAGCTGAGACACCCTGTATATATATGTGACGCAGAAAGCAGCTCAATAACGTAATGGCTTGAAGCATGTGATATGACTGGGCCATTGCGCTTGCCCAAGTGCTATCCAAATTGTTCTAAATTACTCGATGAGGTGGCCTATTCTATGAAAAATGAAAATGTTTAATTGAACAATTCATAGTAACACAAATTAACTTTTTAATAATTACTTTACTGCTCATATTGTTACGGGGAGAAAATATATGTATTTACAATACATACAGTTAGAGGGTTGTAGCTCTGTGGCCAGGGTGACACCATCTACCGAGCTCCGAGACACTTCAGCCTCTTCTTCTCCAACCAACGTCATTTTGTCCACACCGGTACAAACTCGTACGTGACAATAACCCCCCGGCGGAAGAAGCATCGTCTCGATGCTTCTTAGGGTGTCGAATCAGCGTGCGAGTTATAGGGCTTTAGTCGCGAAACGTGCACGATATCAGTTCCTGGAATGGTAGAAGACTTCGAAGTCACAGGTGAGATCTCATATGTGAGGCTGGTGACTTGGCGAAGAACTCGGTATGGCCCGACGTATCGTGGCAGCAGTTTTTCGCAAAGGCCGACGCGACGGGAGCGTAAACGAAGCAGGACAAGGGACCCAGGGCTGAAATGAGCGTCCCGACGACGACTGTCATAACGGTGCTTCTGGATAGTCTGAGATGCCAGAAGACGGTCACGGGCAATACGACGTGCCGCGGCCGCGCCAACAATGGCGTCGTGAGCATAGAACGTGGTAGTGGTGGCGTCAGAAGCGAGCCGTGAGTCAAGAGGCAGGAGAGGGTGACGGCCATATAGTAGATAGAACGGAGAATAACCAGTAATATCGTGACGCGACGAATTGTATGCAAACGTCACGAAAGGTAAGGTGCAGTCCCAATCCCGGTGATCATCACTCACGTACATAGAGAGCATGTCCGTAAGAGTACGGTTGAGACGCTCAGTAAGTCCGTTTGTCTGTGGGTGGTAAGCCGTCGTGAACTTGTGGGACGTTGAGCAAGAGCGAAGGAGGTCGTCGACAACCTTAGAAAGAAAACAGGGGCTTCCATCGGTGAGTAGCTGACGGGGGGCACCATGATGTAGGATCACTTCATGGAGGAGAAAATCAGCCACATCAGTTGCGCAGCTTGTAGGGAGGGCCCGCGTTATGGCATAACGCGCGGTATAGTCCGTCGCAACATCCACCCACTTATTGCCCGAGGATGAGGTAGGAAATGGGCCAAGGAGGTCCAGGCCGACGCGGAAAAATGACTCACTGGGGATATCTATAGGCTGAAGGTGGCCAGCGGGAGACAATGGAGGCTTCTTGCGGCGTTGGCAAAGTTCGCAGGCAGCGACGTAGCTTCGAACAGAGCGATATAGCCCAGGCCCGAAAAAGCGTCTGCGCACACGGTCGTATGTACGGGAGACACCCAAATGACCAGCGGTAGGCGCATCGTGTAACTGCGAGAGAATTGTCGAGCGCAGATGCTGGGGAACGACGAGGAGCAGTTCAGCACCATGTGGATTCATATTGCGTCGATATAAGGTGCCGTCCTGGAGAACAAACATACGGAGAGAAGCGTCCTGTTGCTCGGAGGTAATGCGTTCGATGATGGATCGCGAATATGGGTCACGACGCTGCTCGTCGGCGATGCGTGAGAAGTCGGAGATCGACAAAACGCAGGTATCTGTATCGGTTTCGGTGCCATCGGGTGGGTCGACAGGGTAGCGGGAGAGGCAGTCGGTGTTCTATGTAACCGCCCAGATTTGTAGGACATGGAAAATGTGTACTCTTACAGGCGTAAAGCCCAGCGGCCAAGACGGCCTGTCGGTTCTCTGAGTGAGGAAAGCCAACATAAGGCATGATGATCTGTCGCGACGGTGAAATGTCGACCGAACAGGTAAGGACGAAACTTAGCAATGGACCAAACAAGGGCCAAGCATTCACGTTCTGTTATCGAGTAGTTTCGCTCTGGTGCAGAAAGAAGACGGCTAGCATACGCGATCACGCGATTAGTGTCCCGCTGTCATTGCGACAAGATAGCGCAAATGCCATGGCCGCTAGCATCAGTGCGAACTTCTGTGTAGGCATGCGGATCAAAATGACCCAACACGGATGGATTGGTAAGGCGACTGATGAGCGTTGAAAATGCTTCAGCCTGATCGGGTCCCCAACGAAAAGTGGTGTCCTTTTTCAGAAGGTCTGTGAGAGGACGAGCGATTTCGGCAAAGTTCTGGATAAATCGCTGAAAATAGGAACACAGCCCTAGGAAACTGCGGACATCAGTAGAAGAACGCGGAAGTGGAAACTCACCGACGGCACGAACTTTGTCAGGATCAGGCTGGACGCCAGAAGCGTCAACCTTATACCTTATATCGACGCAAGTGACCAAGTACTCGTATTTGGCGGCGGCCGAAATGGCATTTTGCAGAATTGAGTTGTAGGCCGGCACGTCGAAAAACATCAAGGATAGCTGAGAGTCGGTGAAGGTGGCTCTCAAACGTCGGGGAAAAAACTATGACGTCATCAAGGTAGGAGAGGCATGTGGTCCATTTGAATCCGCGCAGAGGAGAGTCCATCATGCGCTCGAAGGTAGCAGGGGCATTACACAGTCCGGAAGGCATCACTTTGAATTGGTAGAGACCATCTGGGGTGACGAAGGTGGTCTTTTCGCGATCTCGTTCATCCACTGCGATTTGCCAGTAGCGGGAGCGCAAATCAATCGATGAAAAATAACTGGCACCGTGTAAGCAGTCCAGCGCGTCATCAATACGCGGAAGCGGATACACGTACTTTTTCGTAATCTTATTCAGGTGACGGTAATCGATACAAGATCTCCAGGTATTGTCCTTCTTTATAACCAAAACGACAAGTGACGCCCACGGACTGCAGGAAGGCTCGATAATGTCTTTGGAGAGCATTTTGTCCACATCCGTTTGGATCGCCTGGCGTTCAGCCGCTGACACACGGTAGGGCCTCCGGTGTATAGGAGGAGCGTAACCAGTGAGGATGGGATGGGGGACGACACGGGTGCGACCTAGCGATCGATTTCCAAAATCAAAGATGTCTTCATAGGACATCAGAATACGGCGAAGGGCGTGGGCTTAAGCAGGCTGTGGGTCAGTAGCTATCATGGGCGTAAACTTGTCGTTGCTTGAAGTAGGACGGTCGGAAGCTGCAGCAGTGTCGAATCGTGGTTCGAATTGAATTGAATTATGGGATTTTACGTGCCAAAACCACGATCTGATTATGAGGCACGCCGTAGTGGGGGACTCCGGAAATTTGGACCACCTAGGGTTCTTTAACGTCCACCTAAATCTAAGTACACGGGTGTAATCGTGGTTCGGGCGTAAGAGGAGCTACTCCACACTCTTCCAAAGGGGACAGCAAAGCGAGAGATACACCCTCAGGAAGCACTTGCAGACACGAACCAAAGTTCAGAAGAGGAAGCCACGCTCGACTGTTAACAAGAGTGACAATTGAGCTTGGTAGTGCTATTTGGCGTGCCAGGAGAACGTCGCAAAGTGGTGACACCACGTAAGGACCATCTCGAAGTGGAGGAGAAGGCGACATGAGGACGTAGGTCGCAGCATCAGGTTGCAGGCGAACACATTCAGCAGAACGAAGTCGGGACTTGTGGTGTTCGGTCGGGTCGGCAAAGTAATGGGGCAGTTCAAGGCGAAGGGTGCCGGTTGCACAGCCAATAAGTGCTGAATGAGCAGTCAGGAAGTCGATTCCAAGAATCACTTCGTGGGGACACTCGGCCAGTACAGTGAACAGGACTAACACTGGACGACCGGCAATGGTAACACGGGCGGCGCACATTCCCATCACGGCTGTTGTACTGCCATTAGCCACTCGGATGGCAGGCGACTCGGCAGGTGACAGGACTTTACGGAGACGGCTACGAAGATCTGATCGCATAACCGACACCTGGGCGCCAGTATCGATGAGGGCTTGAACGGGTACATCATCAACAAAAATTTCAACAAGGTTCGGTCGAGCAGCAGCGGTCAGCAGAGGTTTTGCAGTCCCAGTCGTCAACGCAGCCTCACCTCCGGGGGCTCCATTGCTTAGTTTCCCGAGAAGCGGCCCGCGTAGGACGGGGACGAGGGACGTCGAGGTGTAGGCGAGCGGGACTGACGGCGTTGCGGCGAGGGCGAGCGGCTAGTGGTGTTTCCCCGAGAGGGAAGGCCGGCATGGTATGGTTCAGAAAGGGGCGACAGAGACCGAGGGTCTCGGTCGAAGCAGCGATCAGCGTATGGTCGAGGCGAGGACTACCAACGGCTACGACGGCAGTGGCGGGAGATGTGACCGACCCGGGAGCAAGCAAAGCAAATTGGCCTGTCATCCGGTGTTCGCCACTCAGAGGGGTTTCGATATCGTTTCGGGAACGACTGGCGAGTGCAGCAGAGGCAATGACAGGAGCAGTAGGGGTGGGACGTGGGCGGACGGCAGACTGGATATCCATGTTTGCAATTTCTTGGCGGACAACAGCTTAAATTAGCGAGATGGTGATGTCGTGCGTATGGGGATAGTGTGAACTTGGAGCCATAGCCTCAAGTTCGCGGCGGATGACCTGTGTCAAGCTTGGCGTGGCAGGCGGATGTGATGCCGGAGGGTCGTTGCAGGTGGAAGTGGCAGCCGTATTGGGAAGTCGGTCGAAGCGTTGGACGATGCGTCTGCTCTTCGCTTGCTCAAAATTCCGGCATTCCTTTATGATGGATTCAATCGTTGAGCAGTTCCTGCAAAGCAGGAGGTTGAACGCATCGTCCGCGATGCCCTTCAAGATGTGTCCAACCCTATCGGCCTCCAGCATGTCCGCGTCCACTTTACGGCAGAGAGCCAGAACGTCTTGAATATACGCGACGTACGATTCGGTTGGTGTCTGGACACGAGACGCTAGCTCTTGCTTGGCCTCCATTTGACGTCCCACAGGTCTTCCGAAAAGATCGCGTAGCATTTCCTTGCAGGAGTCCCAGCTTGTAATTTCGGTTTCATGCGTCTCGAACCATACATTAGCGGTTCTTCCCAAGTAAAAGATCACGTTGGCCAGCAAATGTGTGGCATTCCACTTGTTGTGCTTACCGACGCGCTCATACGACATCAGCCAGTCTTCGACGTCGACCTTGCCAGTGCCAGTGAAGATTCCCGGGTGACGTAGCTGGGTTAGTACCACTTCCGCCGGTGTCTGAGCGGCGGAGGCAGCGTCAGCGTCGGAGGAAGCGTCAGTAGCCATAACAGCGGAACCGATGTGACGCCCGCTGCGAAGATCCAGGGCTGGCTTGTGGCGAGATTACCCTGCACTTCCACCAAAATGTTACGGGGAGAAAATATATGTATTTACAATATATACAGTTAGAGGGTTGTAGCTCTGTGGCCAGGGTGACACCATCTACCGAGCTCCGAGACACTTCAGCCTCTTCTTCCCCAACCAACGTCATTTTGTCCACAGCGGTACAAACTCGTACGTGACAATATTCTTATTTACGTATTGTAGCTAGTGATTATGCAAGGCTTATCGACTTGGAACGAATTCTGAGGAGGGCAACGGTTTTGATATATCCGGTATAAAACTAAGTAAAAATGCAGTTTTTTAACTTAATTAAAAAAACGCTGTTTGTCGGTGGACACATTCAAAATTATTATATCGAAACTAACGTATTCCTCAAATCTCGGTAGAAGTCGATATGCATTGCATACCCACTAGCTACAGTTCGTAGATTAAAATATGTGCTGCAATGTAGTTAAAGTGTTTTATAGCGCAATTAAGTAAATTATTTAGAAAGCATATTGGTTTTTCGTACGGTAATGGCCGTCTTATCGAGTAATTTTGATTAAGGTTTATAATTGTGCTATCTGCCACAGACAATTAAAAAGAAATTGGTGCAGCTAAAAGAGACACCACGTATATGGCCACACATGGAAACCAGCGCCAACCAAGTCGTAGCTGGCGGATACGGTAGTGGCAATGGTAGAGCGGCATATGGTAAATGCTTGTTCATTTATTGTTCCAATAGGAACCTGTGGGGTACCTGGATAATTAAATAAATTGAGGTATGTGTACCTACTCGCATGTAGCGTCAAGCGTTGAGCAAAACCAGAGACTTGGAGCGTTCCATCAGCAAGCTGAAGCGGTGGTAAACACAACGATGCATGAGAGAGTGGTTTCCTGTGATCCACATAACGATAGGTCTTTTTTATCGCAAGACTAATTATTCGCAACGCTGAAAAGCTCATTTCTCATTCCTCTTCTGCCATAGACATGCGGAAATATAGTTTACAAGTCTGGCCGCACTATTGTTTCAGAGAGGACCATGTGTGGCCATATACGCGGTGTCTTTTTTAGCTGCACCAATTTCTTTTTAATTGTCTGTGGCAGATAGCACAATTATAAACCTTGATCAAAATTACTCGATAAGGCGGCCATTACATTACGAGAAACCAATATGGTTTTTAAATAATTTACTTAATTGCGCTAATAAACACTACGCCACGCGCGCAAATAGCGCAGCTTAGCGAACATGCGCCAACCAGACTTGTGCCTGAGACCGTCGCGGCAATGGTATACAGCGGTATACATGTATAGCGCTATGCTAAACGTTCGTAACAACCCTAAAATTTCAATTTCCCTTCGCTTCCAGAGAAGTCCGTTGGAGGAAACCGCTACATAAGAGTAACATTTCGCCAGAGATCCCATAAAGCGCTGATTAAATAATGGGTAAACAAGAAAGAAAGCAGCAATTCACAACAGCGTGGCCCGCCGCGGTGGCTCAGTCAGCTAAGGTGTTGCGCGGCTGAGCACGAGATCAGCAGATCGAATCCCGGCCGCGGCGGCCACATTTCGATGGAGGCGAAATGCAAAAACGCCCGTGTGCTTCTGTTGCAGTGCACGTTGAAAAACCCCAGGGCCGGTATTTTGTAGCGATGCCTTTCCGGCGCTAATGCCTTTTCGCGCTTGGTCAGTGCATGGTCAGAGCGACGGTCCGCTCGCGTTAACAGCGCACACTAAACACAAATAATCCCAGATGGGAGTAAATGCCTCTTCGCCTAGCCCATTCCCGAATGAGAGTTTAATTAATATACTCCATTCATATGGAGTTTTAGTTAACTCCATCTCTCACAAGAGTTGTTACGGTGTTCAAATAAGAGTAAATATTACTTTATTTCTCTCGGGAGTTTTTACGGTGTTCCAATTGGAGTGAATATTACTTCATTACCGGAAGGGGTTTTTAGGTATCCTAATTTGAGTTAATATTACTTCATTTCTTGAGGGAGTCTTTAAGTGTTTAAATTGGAGTGAATATTACCCAATTTCTTGAGGGAGTCTTTAAGTGTTTAAATTGGAGTGAATATTACTTCATTTCTGGAAAGTGTTCTGGGGGTGTAGCAAATGGAGTAACCGACGGTCTTGGGGGCCAGCCGAGGTTCCGCTATCGCATGGCGAACGTCTTCTTCTTCTGCCCTCTCGTACCCCGTGTCCCACTACTGCTTGCGGCACATACCCAAATCATACAAGACTTTCATGGTTGTAACACATCCCCCCACGTAGACGAAGCCCACCGGGCAAGTCAAACAGCATCTCGAGTGGTGCTGGGCTTCAAGCGAGCAACAGGAGTCACTTCAGTCTTTGAAGAGCGTCGACCATTTGAAAGGAGACGTGCTATGCGGTATTTCAATTCGCTTATACGGTCTAACACAACGTGAGGTCCAACATAGTCCGCCAGTAGTTTTTCGCACAACCCACGTTTTCTGGTAGGCGTCCACATCGGCAGTAAGTCACCGGGATCATATGTGACGTGTCGGTGTCGGCGGACATAACGAGCCTTCTAACGATCTTGTGAAGCAAGACTGCGCAAATAAGCAAGGCGGCGGGCTTCTTCTGCACGACAGATGGTCTCACATATGCAGGCATCATCGCGGTTTATAAATGGGAAGATCGTATCAAGGGTATAACGTGGCGGCCGAGCGTAAAGAAGAAAGATTGGGCTGTAGCCGGTAGTTTCGTTCTGGGCGGTGTTAAATGCATAAGTTACGAAAGGTAGAACGCTGTCCCAGTTCTTGTGATCCGTCGAGACGTACATGGACAAAATGTTAGTGAGAGTTCTGTTGGTGTATTCCGTAAGTCCGTTGGTTTGTGGATGGTACGGCGTAGAGTGTCGAAAACTTGAACAACACAGACGAAGCATCTCTTCAACCACACATGCAGTAAACTGTCGCCTGCGATCGCTGATAACGACTTTAGGAGGCCCGTGTCTGAGGATGATAAAACGTAGCAAGAAAAGGCACACGTTGGCTGCAATAGCCGGTTGTATTGCAGCCGTCTCACAGTAGCGTGTCAGGTGGTCAGCGCACACTACGA
This sequence comes from Dermacentor silvarum, assembly GCF_013339745.2. Taxonomy (NCBI): domain Eukaryota; kingdom Metazoa; phylum Arthropoda; class Arachnida; order Ixodida; family Ixodidae; genus Dermacentor; species Dermacentor silvarum. The sequence continues at coordinate 57,700,441 of NC_051159.1, read as the reverse complement.
TCCAACGATTTCCATTAGAGGACCGTGGAAACGGGCCGAGAAGGTCGATCCCGACTTCTTGGGGATGGCACAGGGTGTAGTCTACCAGGAGGAGTACTTGTGGGACGTTTGCGACGTTGACATTCGTTGCAGCTAGATACGTACTGTCGCATCGTCTGACGCCTATTAGGCCAGTAAAATCGTTCTTGAAGACGGGAATGTGGTCTAGCTGCTCCCAAATGACCGGAGGTTGGTTCGTCATGCATAGCCCGCAAGATTGAAGTGCGCAGATTTTGCGGGACCACCAGGAGATATGTGAGCCTGTGGTAGAATAATTATTTTTGTACAGAAGCCCATCACTTGTGCAATAACGATTGGTTGCTGATTTCTGTTTGGCAGCAAGCAGTTTTAAAGTGTCGTCGTTTTGCCGCTCAGTCCTGAAGGTATTGAGATCAGGAAATGCTGGCTCCAAGGATACGATGTATTGGTCAAAGTTATCCGCGTCACGGTCCGCCGTGGGAAGCGATAGCCGCGACAGGCAGTCGGCGTCGGCGAGCCGTCGACCACTTTTAAAGGAAACGGTGATGTCATACTCCTGTAGACGGAGTGTCCAACGTGCAAGCCTGCCAAATGGATCACGCAGATCGACGAGCCAGCACAGCCAGTGATGGTCTGTGACGGTGGTGAAAGGGCGTCTGTACAGGTATGACCGAAAGAGGTGTACTGCGTAAATCACCGCGAGACATTCTTGTTCTGTGACGGTGTAATTGCGCTTGGGCTTGCTTAGAGAGCGACTCGCGTACGCTACGACGTGTTCTTTGGTGTTGAAGCATTGAATAAGAACTGTGCCGACGCCAATACCGGTAGCATCCGTGTGAAGTTCTGTGGGATCCAAGGGATCGAAGTGTTTGAGAACTGGGTGGGAGGTCAAACGGAACTTCAGTTCACAAAAAGCACACGCACATTATGGGGCCCAGTCAAATTGAACGCCTTTCTGAAGCAGACACGTCAATATATGCGCGATGTGAGAAAATTCGGGAATAAACCGACGGAAGTATGAGCAAAGGCCTAAGAAGCTTCGTAGCTCTTTTACTGATCAAGGTTGCTGAAAGGCTTCGAGTGTGGCAGTTTCTGCTGGATCAGGTCTTATGCCCTCTTTGTCCACTAGGTGGCCTAGAACCAGTATTGGCATTCTCCAAAGCGACATTTCTTGGAGTTTAGTACCAAGCGTGATTTGCCTAGGCGCTCTAGTACAAGATTGCGGCGAGCGTTGTGTCCACTAAACATGCGTCCCAAAATCACGACATCATCCAAATAACACATGCAGACCTCCCATTTCAAACCACGCAGAATGGTGTCCATGAAGCGCAGAAAAGTTGCAGGCGCGTTACACAGTCCAAGCGGCATCACATTAAATTCGAAAAGTCCGTCGGGCGTAACGAATGCAATTTTTTCCTTGTCTGCCTTGTGCATCGGAATCTGCCAGTATCCGGACCGCAAGTCCACACTCGAAAAGTATGAAGCCGAAGAAAGGCAATCTATAGCATGATCATTCCGTGGCAAAGAGTATACCTCTTTCTTGGTAACGGCGTTGAGGCGTCGGTAATGAACGCAAAATCGCCATGTGCCATCTTTCTCTTCAACTAGAATTACAGGGGCTTCCCACGGACTACTCGAGTCTTGGATAACGTTTCTCTTTAGCATGTCACGGACTTGGTCATTGATCACGTTGCGCTCCGAAGGTGACATCCGGTATGGCTTTTGTCGCAGAGGCTGGTGAGGTCCCGTGACTATGCGATGATGTACACGAGAAGGGGGAAAGGATCGTGGAGCCTCTTGCTGGAAAAAGTCGAACAACGCGAAGTGTTTTCGTAGAATATTTGCCAGTTCCTGTAGTTGGTTAGTGCTGAGCGATTTGTTTATCATAGCCATCATCGAAGTGTCCGTGACGCATGCATTCGACTGGGACTCATCCGTGGCATCGGGGGCTCCTGCAAGGATGGCGAGCGCGAATACTTGATGTTCACGAATAGCCGCAAGTTTTAAACCCTCCTGCAGTATTGTGGGTTAATTCGAGCAATTTATCGGCCATAATACAGTACGCCCGCCGATAACCGAGGGCGTACAATAGGGCACCAGAACATTCTTCTTCAGGCAACTAAGGTGAACGGGCTCTACGGTAGCGTCAAATCTTCTGTCGGTTGCAGGAGAACAGGCGACTGGGACACATTTGGCAGACAGCGGGGGTACGACGGTATATGCGGAGACACAAAGGGCACATTCGTAATACGGCGGGTGTTTCACAAAGACGGGCGGAAGGCTCAAATCTACAGTAATTTCTCCCGTCCGGCTATCGACATTGGCACCACACAGCTTACGAAAATCGAGGCGCAGAAAACTACAAACTCCGCGTTAAACGTTTCACAACCCAAACTAACTTATGCACTGCACACACATACAGGGTACAATAGTTCTCCACTCACTCCACGAAACACATCAGCACGGTTCCACGAAAACAGCACTTTTCGTCCTAGCAGGCGTTAGAATGCGTGACTCATTACAAAAACGGTCGCTCCTATGTTCACTAAGGCCATTGTTGAGACGCCATCTACACGTACGCAAACCTTTATTTTAAACATGCAAATTGGTGGAGGTATTTCTGTCATAATCGAAGACTGTCCAGCGGCATCACCTCCAACGGCCGCGCTGACTAGTTTTCCGGCGAAGGCGACGAGTAGCGGCGCCGGGGAGACGGTGACCGGCTTACGCGAGGAGCAGAAGGTGGTGTCAAGCTCCGATCGGAGGCCGGTGAACGGTTTCGCAGTGTTCCCACGTTCTCGTTGGACGTACCGCGTGGATATGTGTATGCACCGCCAACGCGTTGCTGGCCAGATGTTGTTGATCGGTCGTACCTCGGCGGCTGGCGGCGTTGTGGGATCACGTAGCAGTACCTAGCGATGTGGCCCTCGATACCACAGTTGTAGCACAAGGGCAGACGACGCTCGACGAAATGCCGCTCGAAGCGCTCAGCCGGCAGAGGTCGTCGAGCAGGGTAGAGCACCCCAGGACGTTTAACAGGAGCCGTTCGCCTCTGTGCATCACGGCTGGAGTGAAAGCGTTGGCCAAACCGCTGTTCTGACAGAAACGTTTCCAGATGTGGCCACGTCGTTCCGGCCACATCGACGTCCGTGACAAACACAGACGGTGGCAAAGTAGCGCATGGTGCTGTGTGCGCTGAGTGATACACTGGGTACGTGGCCGGCGGTTGAGCTGTGTTGCACACTAGTTCATTGTGTCGCCGCAGTTCTTCGCGTACTATTTCCCGGATAGTAGAGGCAAGGTCGGCGGACGGACTCGTATCGACGCTGGCGACAGTTGTCGCGTTTGCCAGTCGCCCAAATTTGGCCGCAATGTCACGGGTCTTCAACGTCTCAAATGTACGGCACTGACGCAAGACATTTGAGACGGGCGTGAGGTCTTCTCTCCCTGTCAGAAAATTATAGACGTCTTCTGCGATGCCTTTCAGAAGATGTCCGACTCGGTCGTCCTCAGACACCTGCGGGTTTATGATTTTGCACAACTTGAATACTTCTATATAGGTAGTGCATGTCTCTGTTGGAGTTTGAGCTCTTTGGGCAAGTGTTCTCTCCGCGTGTTTCTTTTTGGCATCAGTGTCGCCCAAACATTTCCCTATTTCTTCAACAAAGAGTTCCCATGTTGTTAAGGACTCTTCGTGATTCTTGCACCACATCAGTGCGGTTTCTATCAAAAATAAGACGACGTTGTCAAGCTTTGTGACCGAGTTCAAGTGGTTATATCGGCTCACCCGATTGTAGTGCCTCAGCCACTCGTCCACGTCGTCTCCCGCTCTTTCCCCAAATGAGCGTGGGTCCTTGTAATGGTGCGCAGAAAAACTGGCGTTCACCTTTGTGCGGTTGCAACTGGCTCTGGGTCTGCTCCTCCGGTCTGTGGCATGATGAATGTTATCGGCGAGATACCGGCTAGACGGCGGCTCCGGTGGAGTTCAAGAGCTTGCAACTCTGTAGTACGGCGACTTCAGGTACCCCGCACCTCCACCACTCTGTTACGGGTAACTTTCCGTGAGGAGGGTTTATTGGGACGCAACCGACAGTCTTGGGCGCCAGCCAAGGTTCCGCTATCGCTAGGCGAACGTATTCTTCTTCTGCCCTCTCGTACCCCGTGTCTACTGCTTGCGGCAAATACCCAAATCATACAAGACTTTCACGCTTGTAACAATATATCAATGGTACCATAGCCCTATTAGTTGCGCAGTTTCGCACTGACGTCAATCGCCGTGCTACCCCCAAATCCTTATTTTCCTCGTAGAAGGGAAAGAGATACTGCAAAATCGCAGGGCGCAACGTAAGTGGTTAAATCTGGCCGCTAGAGTGAGTCTTCCAAGCATTGAATGGGTAATTAACCCCAGATGCTCCTGAGATCTCCGTGTGCTTGTTTTGTCTTAGCGCGGGTTGTTAATTTGTAAATTCTGGCAGATTCCAAGCATACATGGGGCCGTTTTTGCTGGAGGTTTGGCAGCGCGTATCACTAAAGTAGCGTGTATAACTAATTTGTGAAGTAATTTACACTGCCTCGGAAATGTTTCAACTTCTACATGGTTTGCACAATGCCGTATGTGAAAAACGTTTGTCGCACGCTCCGTCCTCATATCATATAGAACGCGCTTTTCCGCCGTAGCTTTATCCACCAATGCCTTGAGCACCACTTTAGTAGGTTTCGGTCATTTTCACAACAAAAGCTATCTGCGAGCCAGTAATTTGGAAGCAGGTAGGTGTAACGGTTGGAGGGACCATCTCTTCTGCACTTGTTCAGCAAATGTTAAGACAGATGTTCGTTTGCACCCAGGTGGTATACACAAATATCCTACTCACTGACACCAGGACGTGCCCTTGACATTGCGTGCACTGCCTTGCTCTCTACCAGAAACCATTATTTGACGAATTCGGTTAGAGAGAATGTCCATACGAAAACAATTGTTAGGATCCACTTGGAATTCCATGGGGCCTGTTGCAGTGTACGCAACAAGAGCTATACATTGCCATTTTTTTTCGGCTGGCACTGCTTTGCTTCAAAGGAACCACTCACAAACCGTCGTGAAGGCTTTGCTGAAGAACAGACGGATTACCGAACTATACAGCAGACATTTTTCAATGACGTTTAAGTGTTGATTTTAGCATACCCATAGACATTTTAATGCGTTAGCATTCTTACGGTAAGTCATGCTCTTTCTTGGGACATCTATGTCTGTATCTAACCATTTTGCCGCCTACCTGGGTCACTGGGTAGTTTTTGGTCGAATGGTTAGTGCATCAGACTGATGTGCTGAAGTAACAGGGCTCGAAACCAATCATCGGATCAATGTTTAACTGCGCGAAGAAACGGACCACAGCGACAGCATGAAATAAGGACGCAGGCAGGCGTGTAAATAATGTTTATTCGCTATTTAGAACATTTTCGTTACTCTAGAATGTAAAATATAGAGGAAATAAATTACGAATAAAAAAGTACATTCATTCAGAATCCAACCCACAATTCCTGCCTGGGAGGTGGAGACAGTACCACCCTCAATAGTACCAATACAACAAAGTCTAACTCAAGATGGCGGCCTCCTGGCAGCCGTTGGGACAGTTTCTTGATGCCTTTTTTATTGTTTTCGAAATCTCTAACTCTTATCTCTTCGTCCGTTCCACTTTTTGGGAAGACTGCGTACACCGGAGTGACCACGCTTGCTTCCACGTAAATGTTATTTCCTGTTCATGGAACCTCAGAGATTCCCAGAAAGCACTTACAGTTTTCTCATGAAACAAGAAGTAATAAGTGTAGGCTCCGGACATTTGAAAAATAAGCAATAAAGCAAGAAATACAAGCAATAGAGAAAGATTAAGAGATTGGCGTATTAAGAGGCGTGCGGTTAAGAGTAAAAATAGCAAGTAAAAAATTAAAGAAATCGGTAAGAATACACCCCATGAAGCACGACAGCACTGGGCCAAGCATGGTCCCATGCTCGCCGAAATTGGTACGAATTTTGGCCCAATCCGGGCATTATGGCGAAGTGCAACCCGATCCAAGGTCCACCCACTGTTCGAGCCAAGATTGGCCGTACAGTTTGCCATTGTAGTATCCAATGTAGTTCAAGCATAGAGCCAGTGCTCCGCCATTCTGTATCCAACGTGTTTCAAGAATATGCAGTGCTCAGCCATTTTGTATCCAACGTCTTTCAAGAATATCCAGTGCTCAGCCATTTTGCATCCAATGTGTTTCAAGCATAGCCTGTACTCAGCCATTCTGTTGCTTGTATGCTAGCTTACTGCCTATACAATTAGTAGCAAAGAAAACGTGATGGAAATAAGTGCGAGAAGGAAACTTCCTACTGACACACGCAAAGCATAAACGAAAATATAATTATTTAGAATACTATTTACAATAAAGTTCTTGAACAGATGCAGGCATGAGTAGGGGTGCTCACTCCAAGGGCAGCAGCAGGAGGAGGGGAAGGAGCAGGGGCAGCAGCAGCCGGACAGGAGGGGCCGACAGCGGACTTGTCAGGAACGTGAGGGCAAAGGTGGGGCAGAGAGAGGGCAGCAGTGGGCAGGCAATGATTCCTGCCCCGAAGTGAGGGATCATCGGGCTGCTCTGCTGCAAACGTTTCTGCGAAACGCCTCTTCCTGCCACCACCGCTGTCCACAGATCCTGGCAACCACCTCTTAATGAAGTCCTATGCTTCTGTCAGGTCGCCCCTCCCCCCTCCTTCGCACAGATGACATATGCACACAAACATACAAAGACCACAATTAGTACATACAACATGCACCGTAAAGATCACCCACAATACAGCAGGCAAACACATTCAACAAAAGAAAACCTTATCATGAACTCAAGAGACTTAGTGAAATAAGTTGCCAAGTCTTTAGCACACAGTTTATCTGACAGAATTTGCAACCGCAGCTAACCTTATTGAATCGAGGTTCACAGCATGCTAAGCGGCGAAATGCAGGATACGCCTCACCTCCCGACCTCACCTTCATCACACAAACCACGTGAGCCGAATGGCTCAACACACTCGAAAACTTAGGCAGCGATCACTACATACTGAACATAACGCTACAAACCGGACGCCTACGCAGGCAGATTGGCACAGCCAAAATCACTGACTGGCGAAAAATCAGGGAAGCCCAAGAACAGGACACAAACACAATCACGAACCTGCAAGACTGGTGCGACAACCTCCGTCGACAGAAACAACAGCTCACAAAGGAAATTGCCAGAATGGAAGAGACCCCAGAGGTAGATCCCCACCTACTACACCTGTGGGACGCCAAACGAGGCCTCACCCGCCGTTGGAAAACACAGAAGTACAACAGGAAACTGAAGACACGCATAGCACAGATAACAGCGGAAGCCGTAGAATATGCCATGCAACTCACCTCGGCGAACTGGTATAGATTCTGCGACTCCTACGTTGGCACCCTGGGTACCGCCAAGACGTGGCACATACTCAAAGCCATCCTGGACCCCACCAAAACCAAAGGAGAGGGGCACAAGGCCCTGGAATGGCTACTACACACCTACCCATGCAGCCAACAAGATCTCATCGACGCCATCAAGAACAAGTGCTATGGAGATCCAGCTCCCACGCAACCATGTACAACACCATACATGGGACAATCCAACCCACTTGTGGACGAACCTATCACAGAACACGAGGTGAGAGCGGCCATCGCAGCCACCACCCGTAACACAGCGGCGGGCACGGACCGTATCACGAACGCCATGATCAGAAACCTTAGCGACAAGGCCATCTCCGCACTCACGGCCTTTCTCAACCAACACTGGGAACAAGGTACGGTGCCGGCGATGTGGAAACACGCACGTATAATCATGATCCCCAAACCGGGGAAGAAATTGGCAATTGAAAATCTCAGACCCATCTCGCTCACATCCTGCCTCGGCAAGGTGTACGATAAAATTATACAGAAGAGACTGCAGAGACACTTAGAAGAGAACAAGCACCTGCCAGACACCATGTTTGGTTTCCGCGTAGGCTTGTCCACACAAGACGTTTTACTCCAAATCAAGGAAGAAATCCTCAGCAACGTTCCCCGCAGTCGGCGAACATGCCCTCCTAGCAATCGACATCAAAGGAGCTTTCGACAACGTCAGCCACCAAGGAATCCTAGAAGGGCTCGCCAACACCAACTGCGGTGAGCGAACATACAAGTACGTTCAGGGCTTCCTAAGCCACCGCACGGCAGAGCTGAAGATTGGGGAGATCCAGACTGCAGTATACCACCCTCCCAACAAGGGCACAACACAAGGAGCAGTCATCTCACCCACGCTCTTCAATGTCACCATGATCGGCCTCGCAAGAAAACTGCAGGACGTAGAAGGCCTCCGCCACGCCTTCTACGCAGACGACATAACACTCCGGACCACAACAGGGTCCCTTATTGAAAAAGAAGATCGTTTGCAAACTGCAGCTGACCTCATCCAACAATACGTCAGCCAACGGGGACTACAATGCTCGCCCGAGAAATCTGAGCTCATACGAGTCTGGCGAGGCCGGGGTAACCACACAGTCCACACAGACCCAACTCGAAAAATCGAGGTACACCTCAACGGGAGCCTCATACCAGAAACGTCATTGCTCAGGGTGCTGGGCACGTGGCTGCAGTCCAACCAGCGTGCTACACACACCCTTACGTTCCTCAAAACCAGTGTCAAGGCGATATCACGCATGATATCCCGCGTAACTTCGAAGAATAGAGGCATGAAGGAAGGGGACACCCTTCGACTGGTCAAAAGCCTGGTGGTGAGCAGAATCACATACAGCCTGCCCTACTACCATCTCACACAATCTGAGACGAAACAGGCTGACACGCTCTTGAGGATGGCTTTCAAGACCGCTCTCCGCCTGCCGATGAGTACATCGACTGAGAAATTATTGGCTGGGGTTACACAACACCCTCAGCGAACTCACAGAAGCCCTTCACGTCTCACAAGAACAGAGACTTGCGCGGACTCACACGGGCCGTCAGGTCCTACAAACCTTGGGCTTCAAACAATACGAACCCAAGAAACCTGCACGATGCCTCGTCACGTCCAGGACAGGTATCACATTGCCCCAATACCACGCAACATGGACCCTAACCTACACTCAGGAAGGAGAAAAGCGAGGGCCCAATACATAGAGAAAACATTCAGGTTCGATACCACGGCCCGTTTTACGGACGCCGCTATGTACGGAACGAAGAAAAAGGGCGTAGTGGCAGTAGGGTGTAACCGCCGAGGCCACGTCACCTCCAGTGCATCGACCCACCCCTGCACGATCACGGAAGTGGAAGAGCTGGCCATCGCGTTAGCCATCCGCGAAAGCCAACACGCAAGCAAACCACTGACGATACTCACGGACTCCCAGCAGGCCTGCGGCAACTTCGTACAGGGAAGAATCGCAAGACCTGCTGCACAAGTCCTAGCCCAAATACCCAAGGAGGACACTGACGACAACACCACCATAACCATCATTTGGATACCGGGTCACGCTGACATCACGGGTAACCTGTATGCCGACAGAGCAGCTCGAGAATTTGCACATAACCGAGCACTCATCACGCCGACTGCATATGGCCCTGACCCAGTTGACCCCGGGTATTCATTAATTCTGAACTACCACAGAGGGAGTCGCTTGCGATATCCCCCCCCCTCGAAAACTAAAGACGGAGGATGCCGCTGCCTGGCGTAGGCTCTAGACAGGCGCTTACACGAACTTACACATATTACATCGCATGCACCCCACAGCCTACAGGCACGAATGCCCGTGGTGTGGGGCCACACCAACCCTATAACACAATACGTGGGAGTGCACGCTACACAACATAGAACACCATTACACGAACACCACGAGGGAGCAATGGGAGGCACTGCTGTCCAGCTCGGCCCTCGACGACCTGCGCAAGCTGATCCAGAGAGCAGAGTAGATGGCAAGAGCCAGCGGAGCCCTGGACAAGGGGCCCCTACCATTAGCGATGCCCCATTTGGGCAAGACAAAACTATCTTTGGATTAAAGTTTATCTATCTATCTATCCACGCAAAGTAATCTTGTGGATAATTAAATGCTGCTATCGCCTTCCCCGCCATCAAAATTCTTGATCCATTTACAGGATCTTCATCCCTGTTGCCTTCGTTGACATTCCCGTTTTTCCACCCTAACATAGGGTTAACGTCATCAGTGATGATCAGACCATGTGTTTACTAACCGAGACTTATTCAACTGTTTCACCCGCTGATGCTAAACGTGTAAGCTGCCTGGTGTGATGCAATTCACCGGCATGCTCGTCAAGCAATTCACCTAAACTGCCATTGGTGCTAGTGCACACTTTCGCAATTTCTGCAAGGGCAGTGGTGGCTGAGCATGTGGCTTTTATAGTAAAAAATGAAATCAGCCAACAGGGACGCCCAAATTTCTTCGTTGTAGAAGTTGACAATTCATATGAAAGACAGGATTTTGGCAAGGACAGTCTCTTGTTATGCAAGCCATTCGCTGTAGAGGAGCTCAGATATATACACAATACTTCAACAATACAAGAGGATGACTGCGGAAGCTTTACCCGTCACTATCCGGCATAACTTCAAATTGAGGAATGCCCTCTTCCCCTTCCTTCTATGAAGGCTGTAAAGCGCTGGGGACGGAGTGCGCCGTTACAGCCTTCATGGCATTCGATGCCACCTCGTGCAGCGACTTCCCTCCTATTTGCAGGAGGTGCTTGCGCTGCAAAAGACAAAAATTGCCAGAGATGTGGAAATGAGCATTGTATGTGGCAATGTTTTCAAGTTGAAAAATCTACCTAATACTACCAGAATATAAGTTATTGCCAAGTGAAGTGAATTTTTAGCTGAGAGCAAAGCAAAACATTTTTGCTGGAAGAGGTTTGTGACGCAATGCCCTTTAATTGTAAATATGCTCCACAGCACCTAAGCGTTACTGGAAGAAACACAAACACGAAGTGCATCAGGTCTTGTCTGTTCTCTGCATTTCATGTTTGTGTTTCATAACCCTTAGCACAGTAACTATGTTACATAGTAACTACCTCTCCAAGCTTTCACTATCATTTGTAAGCACACCAATTCTACTCCCATGGAAATTCCCAATGCATAATTAGGGGATGTGTCATTAGAGTGCAGGAAAGTCAGGTCTACATACGTGTGGCACAAAACGGCTTAAAGGCATACCGACATGATATTTTCAGACCTTCACATTTTGCGTTAAAGGGACTGACAACCAGTTTTAAAGACCTAATTTTGTGGTAACCAAAAGCTAACCCTCAGCAATGTTTGCACCTGCAGCTTTGCAAATTATGAAAGCAGCCCATCATATGGCTATCACAGGAGTGAGTGCAACTGCAGTTAACTGCCTACATTTTGGCCTTTTCAACCACTTTTGAAAATATAAAGCTGGTACAATAAGTTTGCACTGTCGTACAGACCTTCTTACATTTGTACAGCGTTTTTCCCCCAAAATACACACCTACATCAAGGCTGCCTGGCCCCCGTTATCATTATTCTGTCGATAGACTTACCAAGCCAACTCATCAAAAACAAGGGCAGTGCCACTTTTACTACAAACGATGGCTTATCAGCATATTGTAAGTTAAAAAAAATAACAGAAAAATGTAGACTGCATTTCAATACTAATAAGAGTACCATAAACCCCATACAATAAAAGAAAGCCATGTGATACGCCTCTCATTCATGATAAATAAGGAACAGTGTCCTGAAAGCGTAGGGAGACGTAGACACAACACAAGTGCGGACTTTCAACTGGTAAGTTTAATGAATGAACGAGTTTATGAACAGTTGAACTGCACATGCACCTGGAAGGCAGTGAACAATTTATGACATGCACTCGTGGTTAGATCAGGTGATACTAAATAATAATGAATTAACAAAAATAAAAACCATCGCGCTGCTCCGCTGTCAACAATTTGTGTGGTCTAAAAAGGAAATTTCTTCTTGGAAGACTATTGCAGGCTGACGAATGCAACCTGGTCCTGCTTTCTGTATTCTATAGGCCTCGCAAATTTCATCCGTCAATTGGTCTGTGTGGCGACAAAGAATCTCGGTCCGAGCGAATTCTGCAGTGCACCCGCAGTCATGGCAATGCATTGCGACATGCGAGGCGCAAACAGTACATTATGGTGCTCCCTGAGGCGCACGTTTACAAACCACCCCGATTGCCCCACGTACACGCGGCCACAGGTGAGGGGGATGCTGTACACGATTGCAGTGGCGCAAGGCACACACATGTTAAGTGTGCCTTACAGGGCTGACGCTACCTACTTTCTTTCTGGCTGAAAAGAACAAAACAAATCTATGCCATGCCACGATCCCCCCCCCCCCCTCAACCATTGCGAACGCTAGTGGATGTACGGCTAACGGCTTGCTTCTTGGTGCCGCATCCTTACTCTCCGAACTTTACTCTTCGCACAAGCTTTCCCCAAGACACCAATAGCATGCTGTCTTGTGGAACGTTCCTGCAAGAATTGAAGCAGGCTATGGACACTAGCGTTCGCACAGGTTTAAATAAAAGGGTTAGGGGGGCGGCGGGGATCGTGGCATAGATTAGTTTTTGTTTCAGCCAGAAAGAAAGTGGGTAGCATCTGCGCAGAAGTTACAGAATTTGTGGAGAAAGGTGCAAATGCAAAAAAATATCTGCCCTGTAAGGCACACTAATATAGGTGTGCCTTGCGCCATTGCAATCTTGTACAGCAACCCCCTCATCTGTGGCCGAGTGTACGTGGGACAATCAGGGCGGTCTGTAAACGTGCGCCACAGGGAGCACCAAAATGCACTATTTGTGCCTCGCATTTGGCAATTCGGGTGCACTGCAGAATTCTCTTTGACCGAGATTTGTTTTCGCCACACAGACCAATTGACTCATGAAATTTGCGAGGCCTATAGAATACAGAAAGCAGGACCAGGTTGCATTAGTCAGCCTACAATAGTCTTCCAAGAAAGAGAAATTTCCTTTTTAGACCACGCAAATCAGTGACAGCCGAGCAGTGTCATAGTTTTTCTTTTTATTGCGACAGCAATTGTATGGACACTTCAACCGGATTTCTGCCGTCGCCGTCGTCGTCGCCGTCGCCGTGAAGTTCCCTATAGATAAAATCTTCGCCGCGTGCCGTATGCCCGAGCGGAAGCGTGCGGGGACGCGCGCTATCACGGAGAGCGAACGCACTCAATCTCCCACGCGCAAGCAAGGAAGCGGGAAGCCAGCCCCGGAGGGAGCGGGGGGGCACTTCCACTCTGCCAACAACCGCGCTCGTCGCTCGCTCGCACCGTCTCTTATCCCCACACGGCTCTGACCTTTATGCGCCGTGCATTCGCCCCGCTCAGTTTCCGTTGAAGCGATAGACCGCGCGTACCTTCGCCGCTGCGGCGTATCCGCTTGCTGCCAGGGTTTTGACGGTCGTTGTCTGCAGTCATTCAGTGTGATCTATTCATGTTTGTTTGTGCGCGCTCACACCACGCTTGTTCATTCAGTTAGTAATAGTCGGGCCACATTTTCCAACGCACGCTACACATGCAATGCTGCCCGGATCGGCAGTGCAGCGCTACAGGTGTGTCCCTTCGCACGCGCTGCCCATGGGGAAGCGCTTCTCATCAACACCACCGTTTCACACGCGCCTTCTCATGGTCATCGAGTCTCTCTTCATGTCGGTCTACTTACGCCGCAGCACGCCTGATTACTTAATCAGCTCATGTTTACTACAATTCATATTGCTACCAAAGCCGCTCACCTTACATCGTATGACATTGCTGTGTTGCTATCGCATTCATTGCTTCGCCCTTAGGGCGAAACTGTGACATTTTTAAAAATTCATTCTTGTTTTTTATCACCTGACATAACCACGAGTGCATGCACAGTTCAAGTGTTCATAAAGTCGTTCATTCAGTAAGTTTTCCAATTGAAAGTCCGCACTTGTGGTGTGTCAAGTCTCCCTTCGTCTACGTTTTCAGTGCACTGTTCCTTATTTACCATGAATCAATACCAAGTTGTTCCCGTTTTCCCTCCTGTTCGGGCCACTTATGCATCTTCATGTTTTTGCCATGTGGGGCGCCAAGGGTCACTTTTCGCAACTTTTGGGGAAGAATTAAATATATAAATCCACATTTAATGAGAAAAACATGGCTTATTTTAACCAGTAGGATAGGTCATTTTTCCACAAGCGGTTTTCTCAATTCATGTTCTGAGCAGTTGTCTGTCCCTTTACATAAAGGTGGCGGACTTTAAAACCCCAGAAATATACTGGGAAATCCCAGAGTGCCCTAAATACCTAATCTAAATACCTCATTGATACTAGTTTTTCTGCAGCCAGGTTTCGTTTAGCTTTCTCCCTCTCATGGCAGCGCCGGAGGGAGCAGGGGGGGGGGGGGCGCACTTCTACTCTGCCAACAACCGCGCTCGTCGCTCGTCCGCACCGTCTCTTATATCCACACGGCTCTGACCATATGCGCTGTGCATTCGCCGCTCAGTTTCCGTTGAAGCGATAGGCCACACGTATGTACCTTCGCCGGCGGCGGCGGATGCGATTGCTGCCAGCGTTTTGACAGTCGTTGTCTGCAGTCATTCAGTGTGATCTATTCATGTTTGCTTGTGCGCGCTCACACCACGCTTGTCTTGTTCATTCAGTTAGTATTAGTCAGGCCACATTTTCCAACGCATGCTACACATGCAATGCTGCCCGGATCGGCAGTGCAGCGCTACAGGTGTGTCCCTTCGCACGCGCTGCCCACGGGAAGCGCTTCTCATAAACACCACCGTTTCACACGCGCCTTCTCGTGGTCATCGAGTCTCTCTTCATGTCCGTCTACTTACGCCGCAGCACACCTGCTTACTTAATCAGCTCATGTTTACTACAATTCATATTGCTACCAAAGCCGCTCACCTTACTTCGTATGACATTGCTGTGTTGCTATCGCATTCATTGCTTCGGCCTTAGGGCGAAACTGTGACATTTTTTTTCTTTTGTCTGTGCGCTACGTAAACTTTGACAAGACATGAAAGCTCCTGCTCTGGCAGAACTGCTGGGTGTGTCTGGCTCACGATTAAGGATAGTTAGCCTCAAACGCCGTAAATGCTATTTAAATCACAGGGGACAGTTCTTGCTCGTGCAGTTATAGTGAGTTTATAGGAGTGCCCTATTTTCACATTGAATGGCATATATTGCAAGTACAATCTCGTTGATGTGACTCGCCAGCTCTACAACTGCCTATTGACAATATTTACGTGGAATTTAGGAACTGTTAACTAGAATTTAGGAATTTAGAATTTAGGAACTGTTACCTACCTGTTACGTGGAAGTTAGGAACTGTTACCTTTATAGCGCTATAGAAATGAATGAACATGGCTCTACCGACCTTTTAAACGGCTATAGGCTTACGGTTTTCCGCGAAAAGTAATGTTCCCAACTTCGTTTTTTAATCGCATAAACTAACAAAAAAAAAAGAGTTTTACGTGCCAGAACGACGATACGATTATGAGGCACTACTTAGTGTGGCACTGCGGAATAATTTGAACCTGCTGCGGTTCCTTAACGTGCACCTAAATTGAAGACGTGGGTTTTTGCATTTCGCTCCCATCGCAATGCGGCCGCCATGGTAGGGATTCAATCCCGATCGTCAGCACTTCCATTGTAAGGGGGACTGATGTACGCATAGAATGTGAGCTTTCAGAGGAGTAAACATGGATGCTTTGACATTCTAGTGGATTGAGGTCATTGCGCGAAAATCAATTTTCGCAAACTTGTTTATTCATCGCGTAAATTATTCTCAGCAAGCGCAGATTATGAGGGGGAGTATATATGCCTCGAATCCATGCTTTTCAAAGAAGTGAATCGACAGGTCTCAGCCAACCTTTTGACGGTCTTATATTACTTCCGCGAAAACAATTTTTTTCAAATTTGTTTATCCATCATGTAGCTTAGTGTCACTCTACGTGCATTTGCAGGAGTCGTGATATACATGTCGAATCTGAGCTTTCCGAGAACTGAGTGAATACGGCTCCGCCGGCATTCTAACAGGCTTTATTTTTAAAGGCGGAGCTGTTAAGGCTGAACGTCAGTCCATGTGTCGCGAACAAAACCGCGCTGAGTGATGACGTCACCTGCGTTGCCTAGCAACATTTCTGCCAGCTGTGCATGGCTTCGCAAGACTCCGCGCCACTTCGCTAAGCCTTCGCCAAGCTCCGCCCACCTGCCTAGACACTGCGCGCAGCTGCGTCTGTCTCCGCAAGTCGTGACGTCACAGCGCCGCACCTGCAACTTGTGTCGCCAAGCGAAACCAAGCAAAAGCAATTGACCGTCCAGAAGCATCCAGATGCTTTAATGACCGAGTGTTCGTTGCTCCTTGGGCTGTCGGTGATTCCGGGTTGATCTTGCGCAAACGAGGCCGAGTCTCGAAAAAAAAATTGCTAAAGCTTGGCTGAACCGAGATAAAGCTAGGTGGGGTCGCCATCTTCGCTCTTTGCCCAGTCTTCGCACCACAAGTGTGAAGCTGCCCCGCATATTTTTTTTTTCCGTGAACAGCAATTTTTACAAATTCGTGTATTCATCGCGTCAATTATTGAAGCGAAACCTTCATTACGCTACTTCGGGCAGCCGTCGGCGACTCAACAGTTTTCACCTTAAGAGCTAGAGGTCAGACTCCAAGAGCGCATTAAGGCGCGTTTATAGCCCGACGTTATCGGCACGCAGGCGAGCGTCATCCGCGCGTCCGGTTACGTTGGCGTCGCCATTACATCGAACCATCGATCGAGCTATAGCCGCTGTTGTTCTCACCAACGTGACATAACGTGTGCGCTTTCAAGCTACGTCAGACTATAGTATTACGATAGCATCGAAAGATGTTGAAGAGACCAGCCGCCACGAGAAAGACGATGAAGTGTGTCTGTGCTCTTGGTGCGAGCGAGTGTTGGCCTGGCTGTCTGGCTCCCGTGCCTGTAAATAGCCTCTTTCGTCTGTGTCCTTCCACACGTAACAATATTTAGGCCTTTACGGAGCCCTGAAAGGAGACATTGCCGCCGTTGCCTGAGTAGAGTTGGGCCCGGCTGCGAGTTGCCTCCAAGTCTCACTACTTTACTGATCACCGAAGTGTCTTCATAGGCATAAAAAATGATGAATAAACACCGTATTCATTGCAAAAATGGCTGTATATCATTGCGAAACAACACCTGGGCCACAGCTCGACAAGGGGCCTAGCCAGGGCAGTGAAGCTTTCGCTATCAACCAAGGTTAACCGAAGCTAAACCCCATCAATGTTTTGTCAGTATACGTCAATACTCTCTCGGTTACCTACGGCTGGACGGTAAAGGCTCTCTTTCAATTATACATGCGTGCAGGGTCTTCCGAACGAAGCCAAGGCACGGGGAAAGCCCTGCGACTCATCTGATAGTGGCTAGCGAAGTCGTTGAAGGTGGAGAGAATGTCCCTGAAACGGGGGGGGGGGGGGGGGGGTTCTGTTCTGCCTGCGAAAATTTCTAGCGCAATAAGAAGCTTCTGTCTCCTGTCAGAGTGCCCCAGTATACACTCTGTTCTTCATTAACTTAAACAGTAAATAGATCAAATAATATGTCCCCCGGTCCTACGAAGATAATAAATAAATAAATAAATAAATAAATAAATAAATAAATAAATAAATAAATAAATAAATCGTAAATAAATAAATAAATCTTAAATAAATCTTAAATAAATACCCGCTACACGTCTTCTAGACGTGTAGCGGATATTGTTCCGTAACTGTAGCAGTGTTTACTGTCGGACGAAAAAACTCGGTTGCGGGTCAAATCCCAGCCAGGACGGCTGCATTCTCATAAGGGCGAAAAGCTAAAATACCCGTGTACGTAGATTTAGCTGCACGTTAAAGAACACCAGGTGGCCCAAATTACTCCGGAGTCCCCCCCAAAATGAGACGCCTCGTAATCAGATCGTTATTTTGGCATGTGAAACCCCATAACCAAATTTTTTTTACCACAAAATTGGATGGAGCCATTTGTTTTCACGGCAGGATCAACAGACGTAGTCCATTCTGCCATCATTTCCGGTGACAAGACACTTTCTGCCACAATACCACCCAACACATCCGAAAGCTTGTCAACCATAAGGTAAGGAACGAGCTTTGCTGAAATCAGATGTTGTGCGTATCTCGAGAACGAGCATAGTGTAAGCGCGCACAGGTAAACACGAACACATCACTTTCGACGACCGCGGACGCTCGCTGTCGAAACGCATGCGTGCGGAAGCACAGCAGTAGCAGCGGCCGAATTGACATTCGTGCTGTCTATCGCTTCAACTAGAGCACTGCACGGGCTCGGGCTTACCCGAAAGCCTGTGCCCGACCCGTCCCGGCCCGTGGGTCGGGTCGGGCCGGGTAGGGCAGTTTTTTCACGGGCTGGGGCCGGGCTCGGGCACGGCATGTGGTTTTTGACCCGGGCCCGGATCGGGCTCGGACTTTCTAGTGGTGTGCATGTGACGTGCGGCGAGTTATCCTCGCGCGTCTGGAATCTGAAAAATCTGTTGCCCCGGCGCAGCTCGAACCTATCAGTCCAACTCCTGTGCACTTCCCTTTTCTTTTTCCGTCGTATTTTGCGCTGTTTGAACAAAATGTAAAATTTCAGAAAGGCCGAAGTCGCCTCCAACCAAAGGCTGTGCTTGTATTCCTTCCCTAAATCAATGCAATTAATGCTTTCAGCGCGGTGAAAGCGCGTTCGCCACTTCCAGATTCTTCAAAGACGAATGGGTAAAACGATGACTGGTAAGATAAGATAATTCGTCACGCGGCTGAAATATGGCACTGCGTCCATCCATGATTACACGCATGTTCTCAACCGGCCGCCTTACAGCCGCACATTACGCTGCACCATGGAGGAACGAGAAGCTTGCTTTCTCCGTTTACTCCACCTATGTGCTGCGCTCACGACCGGTCGTGGCTGCGCTTCAGCTTGAGTGTACTAGAATACGGTTGAGGTGGGACGAGTGGTTGGGGCGGCGCATGCTTTGCAGTGAAGCGCCTGACGTGGAAAAATACTGTGGCGGCGCTGCGGTAGAAGTGTGTTGGGCCGCATCAAGGACGCGCCGTTGGAAACTGCTGGCGATACTGCTCGGCAGGGTCATTCGTACTAATTTGTGCGCTGGTATTTGCGTTCAGTACCTTTATTAGTTTTCAACCGCAGCTTCGTAGCTTCAGTACCTTCCCTCAAAAATGGACAGAAGTACAACCAGAATTTTAAATATTTCATAAGTTCGGTCGCATTATTAGGAAAACTAATAAAGGTACATATGAATGAAATTTTGCGTCCGAAATGGAAATTTCTGAAACTCTTATTTATCTAAACTTTAGCTACCTTGATCTTGTAGTTGCCGGGCTGTTTGCAACAGAATATTGCGATATTTGGCAATCTTCGAAAGCAAATTATCCAAAAAGTAAAAAATGAACATTATTTTGCTGCGTCTAGGAAATAGATAAATATGTCCTAAAGCTATAGAGCAAGCCGCAATGCAGTAAATGCAGTAGTTTCTTCTAAATATGGTCACAACTGAGACACAGTTCACAACAACCATGTATATCATGCTTGTTCTTGAACATTTATTTCTAAATCACATTAATCAATTTATTTATAATGACACAAGACAAAAACCGTCTTTAAATAACGCGCGCAGGTTCGTGCGCCCTCGTAGAGGACAGCGGCGTATTAGAAGAACAAAGACGAAGACGTAATGGCACGTGCATTCGCCGCACGCACTGGGATATATGTGACCGTCGCCAAAAGAAGAAGAAGTGAAGCGCCGCTCGAGGAAAAGAAGGCTTGTTGATCTCCTGCTTGGACGCTGTAGTTATTTAAATTATTTGCTTGCTGGGTACAAGTTACCTCCAATAAATAGTTATCTTAGAAGTGCTTGAGTCATTCGTTACAAATCTGGTGGAGGTGCTGGGTATGATTTCCAGCCCCATTCGAGTTGAAGAAAGCAGCCCCGAGCTACGCCAACTCGGACCCAACGAGCTCACGCCTGTCCACCAGCGCACGAGCCGTCGCCTACGTGGTGAGCGACGCGAGTTTTCTCTTTTGCCGGAGCCAACTAGAATAGCAGCAGCAGCCAATACCGAAATGACATCCCAGACCGCCTCAACCCATGTCGTCGTTGATCAGCCGATGACGCCTAAGCCTTTCCACGACGACACTTTTGAAGAGGCCGAGGACTGGTTAGAAGGCTTTGAGCGTGTGGCTGACTACAATGGATGGAACGAAGATCGGAATCGCCGCAACGTTTACTTCGCGTTGCAAGACTCTGCACGAACGTGGTTTGAAAACCATGAAGCTGCCCTCCGGTCGTGGGATGTCTTCCGACGGGCGCTGCTGGCTACGTATTCAAGCACAGACCGCAGGGAAAGAGCTGAAGCCGCTTTACAAGCAAGAAGCCAACGAAACAACGAAAGCGTGGCAATGTATGTCGAAGATATGACGCGCTTATTTCGCCGGGCCGATCCGAGCATGAGCGAGGACAAGAAGCTTCGGCATCTGATGCGCGGTGTGAAGCAGGAGCTTTTTGCCGGTTTGGTTCACAGCCCTCCACGCACCGTTGCCGAATTCCGTGCCGAGGCGACAACTATGGAAAGGACACTCCAACAGCGAGCGAGGCTCTACAACTGCGATATGCTTCTCGCATCTTTGGACTCTATATGAACGGTGTTCGGGAACGGCGTCGATGTCTTACGAGAACTCGTAAGGTCTGTGGTTCGAGAAGAGCTTCAGAGGCAACAGCTGAACAATGGCCCTACAGCGGTCTCTTCATTGGAAGAAGTGGTTCGTGAAGAAGTGAGACAAGCAGTCCACGAACAGCACCCACAAGCACAGCCACAAGCGTCACCAACGGTATGGCCGACTGTATCGTACGCCGAGGTACTCAGAGGAACGCCTGGACGTACTTTCGTCACGGCACCTACCCATGTACCCGAACCTCAGTTCACCCCGCCTCCGCCTGAGACGAGATTGCGGAAGGCTGACATATGGCGCACTCCTGATAGAATCCCACTGTGCTACCACTGTGGCGAAGCTGGTCATCTCTACCGGATGTGCGAGTACCGCAGAGCGGGACTTCGTGGTTTTTCCGTCAACGCTTCTTGCCCCAGAAACGGTGAACGCCCTTTTGAAATCCGGGAGTATTTGTCAACGCGCCAAAGCCCTCATACTTCACAGCAACACCAATCTCGGTCAACAGTACCACTGCGGTATCGATCACCGAGCCCGCGTCCATCCTCAAGCTCCCCGAGGCGAAGTTCCCAAAGCCCGCGTCGGGAAAACTAATACCGGCGACCTGTGGAGGTAAGGCCGCTGTCGACGCAAGAACAGAGCCTCCAGCGATGACTACGAAATGTAACGACAGACTCGAGAGCAGTTGTGGAAACAGCGACGTTACTTCCGATTTGTGTGTGGTTGTAGACGGCTACGAAATTACTGTTTTAATAGACACAGGCGCAGACCATTCAGTTATGAGTAAAGAACTTGCCAGAAGACTGAAGAAAGTGCTGACTCCTTGGAGAGGACCGCAAATTCGAACAGCCGGAGGACACCTTATCGACCCGATGGGCAGGTGCACTTCTAGAATTGGAATACGTGGCTTCACGTACGTAGCTACTTTCATTCTCCTGTCAGAATGCTCGAGGGATTTAATTATTGGAATGGACTTTTTACAGGCGAACGGTGCAGTAATCAACTTGGAGGAATCTTGTGTGTCGTTCTCAACGAAGCACGCCATCGCTACGTTCGAGTGTGAAGAACAATTCGATGCGCTCCAGATTATAGACGACGTCACGATACCCCCAAGATCCAGCATAGCTGTCGCCGTAAGAAGCAACGTGTTCACCGACTATGAAGGAATAGCAGACAGTAACATTGGCCTCTTACTCGAAAAAGGGATCTGTATAGCCAGAGGTCTTGTTCGGCTGCGTGGTGGGTGTTCTAATGTCTTTGTCACTAACTTTGGAAATGAATGATGATTATTGTGGTTTATTGGCGCAAGGGCCAGATGTGGCCAAAGAGCGCCAAGACGATGGTAATGGCTTGTTAGTGATACATGAATAGTGGACTATATGAACATTAGATGTGACATGGCTGTAAATGGGCCTAAAAACAGTCGCTGTAAAGTGCGTAAAATCTATACGTAATAAGATTATGGCAATGACTAATTATGTGTACTATGGACATGAACAATGCATTGCGAAGGAATGATACGACTTACAAAATATTGAAGATGTGAAAATGAGCCAGAAGCACAAGTGCCTAAACAGAGCTCTTGAAACACAAGGGCTTGGAGGCATGTGCTATAAAAACTATCACAGCAACATCCTCTCGAGAGAGGATGCGCTATGAACTTACTGGGCTAATAACATGTAGCACAACATCTTTCAAGAATGCGAGGACTGCGTTGGTGTCAAAAAGCGGTTCTTTACCGAGAAACATAGCAGGATGGAGAGAGATACAATAGCGATATGCTAGCGGAAAATGTTTCTTTCTTTCTCTTTCGGCTTCCCGACACTCCAAGAGGACGTGGAGGACGGTGAGCCTCTCGCCACATCTACCACAGGTTGGAGGATCATTACCACTCAATAGAAAGTTGTGAGTACCATATGTATGTCCTATTCTGAGACGACAGAATAGGACATGAGTTCGCCGTGTTTTCGATGCAGAGGGCCAGAAACCTAACTGTGGCTTTATCAAGTGAAGCTTATTATTTGTTTCCGCATCCCACAAGCGTTGCCAGTGGCTTCGCAGTTTCTTACGCAAGAAAGGTTTCAAATCTGTTACAGGGACAGCAGCTGTAGGATTAATAGCGTGCGATGTTATTGATGTGGCCATTTGGTCGGCAAGAACATTACCCTCAGTGTCTCTATGGCCAGGCACCCAGCATATTATGATTTGTTGTTTAGATTCATAAGCAGAGCAGATCAGTGAGTAGAGGTTGATAATTACACGATGTTTATGTTTTTGCGGCATCATTAACGCTTTAACAACGCTTAAAGAGTCAGTAAATATTACAGCCTTTTGGAGTTTCAATCTATCAATGTGTTTCACTGCCGATAGTACTGCATAGGCTTCGGCCGTAAAGATACTTGCTTGGGGATAAAGTACATCGGATTCTGAGAAGGACGGACCGACTGCCCCATTGGAAACGCCAGCATGTGACTTTGATGCATCTGTGTAAAATTCAGGGCAAGAGTACTTCGACTTTAGTTCTAAAAAGTGCATTTGAATGTGTGCATCTGGCGCGTGTTTTGTGACTTCAATAAACGATGTGTCACATTCAACCAGCAGCCACTGCCACGGCGGTAGCAGCTTCGCTGGAGGCATTAGGCAATGTTCAAGTAGTGAAGCACCCATTTCTTCACTGAGCTTTCTCACGCGTAGCGAAAAGGGCTGCTTCGCTGTTGGTCGATTATTAAATAGTGTGGCACATGTGGTATCGTTTATGGTAAAATAGGTAGGATGTGTACGGTTAGAATTTGTTTTAAGGAAATATGTAAAACTGGCATAAGTCCTCTGAAGGTAGAGCGACCACACGTTTGCTTCCACATAAAGGCTTTGTACGGGGATTGTCCTGAAGGCTCCAGTCGCGAGGCGGATTCCTAAATGGTGAACAGGATCCAATATCTTTAAAGCACTGGGTGCAGCAGACTGATAGACTATCGCGCCGTAGTCAAGTCGTGAGCCGACAAGGCACCTATACAAGTTTAATATGCATTTCCTGTCACTGCCCCATGTTTTACGTGACAGCAGCTTCAATAAGTTCATTGTTTTCAGGCACTTAGCCTTCAAATGTTTGATGTGCGGAACAAATGTGAGTTTCGAGTCCAGTATGATGCCGAGAAACTTGTGCTCTTTGCTTACAGGTAATGTGATACCAGAGAGCTCAATAGAAGGGTCTGGTACTATTCCTCTCTTATTAGTGAAAAGGACGCATGTGCTTTTTTGTGGGCTCAACCTAAAACCGTTTTCATCAGCCCATTTAGCCATTTTATTTAAGCCATGCTGGACATGTCGTTCGCAGACAGCAAAGTTGTACGATTTAAAACCAATCTGGACATCATCTGCAGATACAGAGTAGAACATCGTTCGTGGAATAGCCGTGCGTAGAGAGTTCATTTTAACAATAAACAGTGTGCAGCTAAGCACACCGCCTTGCGGGACACCAGTTTCCTGCGTGAAAGACGTCGACAATGCCCGGCCCACCCTTACACGAAAGGTACGGTTAGAAAGGTAGCTCTCGATGGTACTCAACATATTGCCGCGCACACCCATGGTGCATAGGTCTTGGATAATACCGAAGCGCCATGTGGTGTCATACGCTTTCTCTAAGTCCAGAAATACAGATAGAAAAAACTGTTTGTGTATGAAGGCATCCCTTATAATCCCCTCAATACGGACAAGGTGGTCTGTAGCCGACCTACCTCCTCAGAAGCCACACTGGTACGGATCTAGTACTCCATTGCTTTCTAGGAGATAGACAAGGCGCCGGTTAATCATCTTTTCGAAGAGCTTACACAGACAGCTTGTCAATGCAATAGGTCTGTATCTACTAGGCAAGGACGGGTCCTTGCCTTGTTTAAGTATAGGGATTATTATAGCTTCTTTCCAAGAAGATGGAATGTACCCAGCAGCCCACATGACATTAAAAAGAGAGAGGAGGGTCTTTTGTGTTTCAGGGTGTAGGTGCTTGATCCTTTCATACAGGATACGATCAGCACCTGGTGCTGAGGTGTTGCAACAAGCGAGAGCAGTTTTAAATTCAGCTAAACTAAACGGGCGGTTGTAATCTTCATTTCGAGCACATTTCCGATTAACGGGCTGTCGCTCTGCACGTTCTTTGAACCTCATGGATGTTTCCGTGTAATGAGATGCACTGGATACATATTCAAAGTGTTCGCCCAGACAATCTGCCTGATCTTCCAGGCTATCTCCTTGGGTACTTACTAAGGGCAGAGGGTTCGACTCCCGGCCTTTCAATTTATTCACCCTATGCCATACTTTCGCCTCATCTGTGTAAGAATTTATGCCAGAGAGGTACCTCTTACCTCTCCCAACTCTCTCTTTTTGCACGTCGACGGGTTCTTCTGCCTTGTGACTTAACCAGCTTGAAATTAATGAGGTTTTCGGTGGTTGGAGAATTGCGAAGCAATCCCCAAGCTTTGTTTTTGTTTTTGCGTGCTTTCTTACATTCATCGTTCCACCATGGGATGCGGCGCTTCTTGGTCAATCCGTTAGTTTGCGTAATAGATCTCGTAGCAGCGTCAATAATAAAACATGTTAGATAAGCCACAGCATCAGCAATGTCATCGCCACATAAACATGTAAGCTCTCGGAACAGTTGCCAGTTGGCCGAGTCCAGGTTCCGTCGAGGAAAACTTGGCAAGCATCCATCTTGTTTTGTTGAGTGTGTCCATATTGAGAAAGAGGTTTGCGCTGTGTGTGAAGCGACTCTAAATTAGTTTACAGAGCCCTTGTCGGGCCCTGTGATGCGGGGTTTTTCTTTTTTGGAGTGATCGCGAGATTCGCGGAGCTCTTTAGGCGCTGGCGGCGCCATCTGACCGGTTGTTGTGTCCATCGGCTCTTGCGAGGCGCTGGACACGCGCTCTTGCGAGCGCAGTGTTTGACGTGAGGGCCTCGTCTCGATGGACGAGACCTTTGAGGCCACGAGCCCGGAGGTCGATTCTTGTGAGATGGCGGAGCAGTGGTAGCCGCAGCCGCCGAGGGGGCGGATGGCGTAACCGCCGGCTCACTACGTGTGAGCCGGACAGTAGCCGGAGACCGTTGTGACGCTGCCCCCTGACGCGCCACATCGGCAAAGCTGGTTTTAGACAGGTAGGTCACCCGCCTTCGTGCCTCTTTAAATGAAATATTCTCTTTCACTTTTATAGTTACAATTTCCTTTTCTTTCCTCCAGGACGGGCAGGACCGCGAGTATGCGGCGTGCTCCCCATCACAGTTCACACAGCGGACAGAGTTTTCACACGATTCAAATGTGTGTTCCAAGGCACTACATTTAGCACATGTCAGTCGGCCTCGGCAGTTCTGCGAGCTGTGGCCGAATCTTTGGCACTTGAAGCATCGGAGCGGGTTTGGCACATATGGCCTGACACGTAGTTTGACGTATCCGGCCTCAATGGTCTCGGGTAGAACACTTGAACCAAAAGTAAGAATTATGTGTTTTGTCTGAATCTCCTTACCATCGAGCCTCATCTTGATTCGTTTTACAGCCAAAACATTTTGTTCCTTAAATCATTCCAGAAGTTCATCTTCAGTGAGCTCCAACATGTCGTCATCAGAAATAACACCGCGGGAGGTGTTCATGGTGCGGTACGGGGTCACAGTCACAGAAAATTTCCAAACGAAACTAGATTCTGTAGTTTATCATGTTGTTTCTTATCGCGGAGTTCCAGAAGGAGATCCCCGCTGGCCAACTTCGTCGCCTTGTAACCTGGTCCTATAGTCTCTGTCAGAGTCTTTGCAACAATAAAGGGTGAGATCACTCTCACGGACTTGTCAGTTTTCTCACAATGTAACACGTGGTATCGTGGAAAGTTCTCAATTTGTCGGCCAAAACATTGGAATATTTCTTCGGTGCGCCCCCGTTTCGGGCGGCGATCAGCAAGTGCAGGAAAGGAGCTATCCATATATTTGGGATGAGTTTTGGCGGTGGCGCCAGTCACCCACCATGGAGCCCAACAAGGGGACCCTGCAGAGTCTGTAAGGGACAGGTCCTGCAAACGCCAACTGTACGCCACCACTATAACCAAATACATATACCCAAGGCAGGATATAATGCACAAGGTTAACCCTTCCTGCCCGCGAAGTCGGAAGTGAAAGGAAAATAAAGAGAAGACAGGAAAGAGTGAAAGTAAGAAAGACGAAGGTTGGAGGGAGAGAGAGACAGGAAAGGCAACTACCGATTTCCCCCGGGTGGGTCAGTCCGGGGGTGCCGTCTACGTGA
Organism: Dermacentor silvarum; assembly: GCF_013339745.2. Taxonomy (NCBI): domain Eukaryota; kingdom Metazoa; phylum Arthropoda; class Arachnida; order Ixodida; family Ixodidae; genus Dermacentor; species Dermacentor silvarum. Next base: position 57,673,388 of record NC_051159.1, on the reverse strand, counting down.
AGCCGAGGCCAAAGAGGTGTGTTGCCTCCACCGAGGGGCCATAAAGGTCCGAACACCCGGCATTGGCTCAACGCCCAGGATCCTCTTTTCCCCGGACACGGCTAAGCCACGTACGGTTAAACGCGGGAGGGTCCGACCCTCATGTGCTCGGGTCCGTGGAACTTTGGAAATGAAGTCCAGCATATTGCGAAGGGAACTGTCATTGCCCGCCTTAATGATTATGTCCTGATTATGGATTTGAACCCTTCCCAGGCTGCACCACTCAAGTCTGACAACGTAGACTCCATACTCGCATCCATCAAGATCGAAGCAGCACTGTCACTGATCCAGAAGCAGCAAATAGAAAGCCTTACACGAGAATTCGCCGCGTGTTCCTCAACGTCATCCAAAGTCCAGAGAACATCCATCGCCAAACACTGTATCATTGTCGACGAAGCTGTCAGGCCTATTTGCCAGCATCCCTACCGAGTGGCACCGAAAGAGAGAGAGGTCATCAGAAACCAAGTTGAAGAAATGCTGAGAGACGACGTAATTCAACCGTCGACAAGCCCCTGGGCTTCGCCCGTTGTGCTAGTAAAGAAAAAGGATCAGACCTTGCGTTTCTGCGTGGATTACCGGAAGTTGAACGTCGTCACAAAGCGGGATGTTTATCCACTTCCGCGGATCGACAACACCCTTGATAGACTACGGGATGCGAAATTCTTTTCCTCTCTCGACCTAAAACGTGGATACTGGCAGATAGAAGTGGACGAAAGATATCGTGAGAAGACAGCGTTCGTCACACCAGACGGGTTATACGAATTCAAGGTACTTCCGTTCGGCCTCTGTTCCGCACCTGCCACATTTCAGCGGATGATGGACACTGTACTATCCGGGTTAAAGTGGCAGTCCTATCTTGTTTATCTTGACGATGTCGTGATTTTTTCTACCACCTTTGATCAGCATGTGGAACGACTGCGGACTGTGCTCAACGCTATTAGTTCAGCAGGGCTGACGATAAAGCCACAAAAATGTCACTTCGGCTTCCATGAGCTCCTTTTCCTCGGCCATGTGATTAGTTCTGAAGGCATCCGTCCTGACCCTGAGAAGACCGCAGCAGTAGAAAAGTTTCCTAGACCAACGGATAAAAAGGCCGTGAGGCGATTTTTAGGACTTTGTGCCTATTATTGACGTTTCGTCAAAACTTTTTCGAAGATTGCCGAGCCGTTAACGCGATTGACTAAAGAAGATGTACCTTTCATTTGGGTAAGTGAACAAGAAGATGCATTCAATGAGCTACGACGCCGACTTCAAGACCACCCGGTTCTTGCGGAAACAGACATCCACATGGACGCAAGCAATTTCGGGCTTGGTGCCGTCCTCGTTCAGTGGCAAAACGGAGAGGAAAGAGTGATTGCATACGCTAGCCGCACTCTTTCGAAGGCTGAAACTAACTACTCTGCAACGGAAAAGGAATGTCTCGCAGTAATATGGGCCATAGGAAAATTCCGACCATACTTATACGGTAGGCCGTTCCGAGCAATCAGCGACCATCATTCGTTGTGCTGGCTTGCAAAGCTGAAGGATCCTTCTGGGCGACTTGCTAGATGGAGTCTGAGGCTGCAGGAATACGACATTACGGTCGTGTATAGATCTGGTCGCAAGCACGGTGATGCTGATTGCTTGTCACGTGCTCCGGTCGAGTCTGCTCCTGTGGAAGATGGACACAACTTTCCGTTATTTGGAGCCGTAACCACGTCTGAGATGGCCAAACATGAACAGTCTGACGCCGAGATGCTTCTACTCATCAGCCACCTAGAAGGACACCCCGTCCATGTTCCGCGAGTTTTCAAACGGGGATTATCATCGTATGTGATGAGAAATAACGTCCTCTACAAAAGAAATTTTGAGCACAGCACAGAGAAATTCTTACTCGTCGTTCCTTCATCCTTGCAATCCGAAATCTTGGAAGCCTGTCACGACTGACCCATCCGCAGGACACCTCAGAGTGAGTAGAACATTCACTCGAATTTATGCTAAGTACTACTGGCCAAAGCTATTGAGTTCGGTGCAGCATTATGTGAGAACATGTCGGGATTGCCAAAGACGCAAAACGCCTCCATTAAAACCCGAAGGCCTCCTTCAACCAATAGAACCCCCAGAAGCCCCGTTCGAACAAGTAGGAATGGACTTGCCTGGTCCATTTCCGACATCGTCATCAGGGAAACGATGGATTGTAGTAGCGACTGATAACCTAACCCGATATGCCGAGACAGCCTCTCTAATCAGTGCAACAGCTATTGAAGTGGCTGAATTCTTTGTCACCAACGTGGCACTACGACATGGTGCCCCTGCAGTTATTATCACGGACCGAGGAACTGCATTCACAGCGGATTTGACGCAGTCCATTATGCAACTAACTCATACCAGCCACAGGAAAACAACTGCCTATCACTCTCAAACAAATGGGTTGACCGAGCGACTGAACAGGACGCTGGCCGATATGTTGTCAATTTACGTAGACATAGAGCACCGTACATGGGACAAGATACTACCATATGCAACATTCGCTTACCATACCGCATTGCAAGACACCACTCAAGTGACGCCATTTCAGCTTGTTTTTGGCCGAACAGTTACCACACCCTTAGATGCAATGCTGCCGGTAAACGACAGTGCAGAACAAAACACTGAAATCAGCGAATTTATACAGAGGGCCGAAGAAGCACGTCAGCTGGCGCGACACCGCATTCAACAAAGACAGCGCATTGACGCCGACCGGTAGAACTTGCGGCGAAGAGAAGTCGAGTATGCACCAGGTGACAGAGTATGGGTGTGGACTCCCGTACGGACGCGCGGCCTGTCCGAAAAGCTTCTGCGCCGTTATTTCGGCCCTTACCGAGTACTTCGCCGCATTAGTCCCTTAAACTACGAAGTTACGCCTCAAGGACAAGTGACCTCATCACGATGCCGACGTCGCACAGAAACTGTGCATGTGGTCAGAATGAAGCCATATTATGACAGGCAGTGAATGTTCTACAAAACATCTCTACTCAGTGCCATATACCACTTTAGTGTGGACAACAGCTTGTCAACAGTTTCGCCACTTTACGCATCGGGACGATGCGTTCTTGGAGGGGGAATAATGACACAAGACAAAAACCGTCTTTAAATAACGCGCGCAGGTTCGTGCGCCCTCGAAGAGGACAGCGGCGTATTAGAAGAACAAAGACGAAAACGTAATGGCACGTGCATTCGCCGCACGCACTGGGATATATGTGACCGTCGCCAAAAGAAGAGGAAGTGAAGCGCTGCTCGAGGAAAAGAAGGCTTGTTGATCTCCTGCTTGGACGCTGTAGTTATTTAATTTATTTACTTGCTGGGCACAAGTTAGCCCCAATAAATAGTTATCTTAGAAGTGCTTGAGTCATTCGTTACAATAATATAAATAGTTGGAATGTACATGAACTAACCTTTTTTTTATATATAAGACAACTTTATATCCTAAGTAGAAGAGCCGCCACGGTTGCTCCAAAAATACTGAAAACGAGGGGCTCGTGCTGCCGGAGTGGGCCCACCACCTTAAGCTGCCGTGAAACGCTATATTTTTGGCAGCGTGTTAAACACCTTTGATTACGCAGCTGGAGACCGGCGCGCGCTATGTCGCGGGCTGCTGCCCAAGAAGCAATTGGTTAAACGTATTAGCAGTAAGTTCATAACTACAGATTTGTACAGTTCGATAAATCACTATCGCTTGTGTGGCAAATACTTCATTTTCGTTAAGTTTGCAGAACATATGCAAGATTTGACGGAGCGCTTTTGCTCTAGGTAGGTGCTGTGTAAAGCTGCGGCGTGTTACCGACTGTTTACACATCAGTAGCCGAGCGCGGGCTACGTCGCTGGTTGGTTGAGAAAGTAGTCCGGTAAGCATATTAGCAGTGACATCGTTGCTGGTTGTGTTTCGCAGGACGCCCTTTGTACGCAATGGCCGAAGCTGATCCGGACGACGTCGCGGCGGCCGTCTCCGAGATCCCTCCCCCGTGGCTGTTACACCCATCCACTTGTGACACAGTTGTGGGCCTCCATCGATTTGTAGGCCTTTAGTTCGTCCCAGGTCACGAAACTTTGCCCTGAAGGAGGTAGTCTTTCATGTCCGTGAACTCCACACGCCGAAGAAGGTTCACTTCGCACACTGCTTGGTTGCCGTCGTAGTCATATATGGGTCGACGCCGCCGCAGAAAAGAACTCCTTTTTGCTCATAATGAATTTTCTCCGGACCCCGGAGGTCATGCGCGTGGCACTAAATCTCATTGTTTTGCTCGTCGAGCCATACCACGGACACAATCGCTCGCCATCGCGAAAGGGCAGACGGGACGCCGACCTCAAGCATGGCCGCAGCCGCGGACGCCGCTAGCGCCCCAAGCGGATGACGTAGAGTGCAACCCTCCTATACGGGCTAAGAATAGTATTTTTATCAGCTGTATAAACTTGGACATGCAGCAGCACCAGCAACGCGCTGAACTGTTGTCGACACCGTCGGCGTTATGCCCGCGTTCGCAGCGAACACGGGCGGCGTTGGTTACTGTTGCCGGTGCCTCTGGGGCGCCTACCGTCGCGCCTCTAACCTAAGCTGCTTCGCATTATCGCGCGCGGAGCCGCAGGTGTTGCCATTCGTTGCGCAATCCGGAGAGGAGAGGAGCGTCGGAGAGGAGAGGAGAGGAGGAGAATGAGAGGACGAAGTGAATGATGATGAGTGGGCGTTTTGCCCGCGTTCGCACCGAACGCGCGCGGCGTTTTTATATAAATACGCATTTGGTGCCGCAGCTAAACGTCGCCTCCCCTCCCTCCCTCCCGTCCCCCCACAGCCCTTCGCGCGACGGAAAAAGTCGCGTTTGCTCTCTATATAAGGAAAGGAGGAAAGAGACGCTTAATTCTGCATGCCCTTCAGGGAGCACGGCGCAGAACGCGCGTTTGCTCTTCGACGTGCGTTCACTCCCCGTGAAAGCGCGTTTCCCTCTCGCCCTTTCACTTGGACATACAGCGTCCGGAGCGCGGCGACAGAGCGCGATGCCATTGACGTCGTACGGAATCTCACGGCGACGGCGACGCCGACGGCAGAAATCCGCTTTGGAGTGTCCATATAATTGCTATTGCAATAAAAGCATGAGTGATCAGCGCACGTAGACTGTAAATCGCTTCCAAAATAGGGCCCGCGCTGCAGTGCATTACGCAGTTGCTGCCGGAGTACCGCTTCGTCCCCCACCTGCCCTCCCCTCCACCCGATACCTTCCGCGGGACAGAGGGCGACATGCTTTCTCTGCGCTTTCCCCCTAGTGCGCGCAAGATTGACTCGTGATCGTCTGCTCCCCTCGTACGCTTTCATTCGCACATATAGCGTATGGCGCTCAGCGATGGCGTCATCTTTGTTGTACTCTCTACGGAGCATCACGGCGACGATGACAACCATGGCGAAACTGCCCCTGGGGTGTCCATTTGATTGTTATCGCATTATAACAAGTCACGGTAGATATATAAGTAGCATTCCAGCCTCGTTACTCTACCAAAGCGTGGCCAAGTCATTCGGCTTTCACTGCAGCCATTGGGAGGCAGTGAGTGTCAGTTACTTCCACAGCCGATGGGCATTGTGGTCCGAGTTGGCCTCCTTACCTGCGACGAAACGGCCATGGATGCGATCTGTTGAACGGAAAGATGTTGCGGCGAAGTAAAGCTGCGGGAGTTTTCTCGGAGACTCAGATAGCGGTGTTCGTCGACCATCTGCGTCGCTGCGATTCCGGTTTACATACACTGGCGGTAAATGGCAAGCTGACTGTAACCCGGAACGTAGCTGATTTCTAGGCTGGTATAAACGACAACTTTACGCTACCATTCCCGTCCCATTAATGAGTGCGTTGCGTCGGTCTACTGAAAGCTCTCACGTCATTTGTAGTGGTGGTGTCCAATGGCCGAAATGCGGTTTTTAGAAAAATGCCGGCCCTGAAGCCGTCCGTAACACAAGTTCATTAAATTATTTCCATTTGCAGAAAAAGCTGCATTGCCATAATACGATTGGCAGCTAAGAACCGACAAGACAAATTTGTCTTCAACATTTTTCGTTAACCGAAATGAACCATAAAAGAACTACTAGAAGGAAAACTGGCGAATGTTTTACAGCACAATACATAGTTTGATGCAGCCCTTGTGTCTGCGAACAACCCAGGCGGCACGTCAGCTATAGCGAACTTTCGATATGCATGGGCAGTTCCTAGCCGAATGATGACCTAAGGTTTAACATCGGGGTTCCAATATGGGATGTGCCATTGTGATAGAGATCCAACGCTGGCCCTGTTTGCACATTTAGTAAACAGCATTAGTACTGCCAATAAACAAAGCGGTAATTATTGGACCGACATTCCTGTGGATGTGCGAACATGGGTTACTAAGTTGGCTTTTTTCAAACAACACAGAGCTTGCAGTGAGCAAATTTTTTACTCCTGATTTTTATAAAGTATTTTGGTACGACTTGCAAAGCTTAACTAACATTAAAAAAAAGGAAATAAGAAACTTAAAACCTGGGATTTTGCGTACGTAAACGACAATGTGATCTTGAGGCACATCGTAGTGGGGAGCTTAGGATTTATCCTAACCACATGCGGTTTTTCTACGTTCACCCCATGCATGGTACACGGGTGTTTTTGCACTTCGCTCTCAGCGAAATGTGTCCTTCTCTCCCACGAAAAAACAACGAAAAAAAGCCGGCAGGTACCGCGCCCTGTGGCAACCGATGTGATGCGAAGCAGTGTGCGGGGCGCCTACCAAGTTAACGAAAGGACCATGAGAGCACCAAGACGTAGGCGGCTCTTTCATGACCTACATGACACGCATGTCATGACATTTTGTCATGAGTCCTCAGGAGTCCCTTTAGCTACACCTCAGAGACCTTAAGACGAAAGCCTTAGACATATTCGTGACTATGACTTCTACCACCATCTTTTAGTGTTTTCTTCACTTAGTACCCGCTTCCGAAGCCGTTTCAGTGTTTTATTGCGATAGCAATTATGTGGACACTTCAACCGGATTTCTGCCGTCGGCGTCGCCGTCGCCGTCACCGTCGTCGTCGCCGTCGCCGTGAGGTTCCGTATAGATAAAATCTTCACCGCGCGCCGTATGCCCGAGCGCAAGCGTGCTGGGACGCGCGCTATCACGGAGAGCGAACGCACTCAATCCCCCACGCGCAAGCAACGAAGCGGGAAGCCAGCGCGGGAGGGAGGGGGGGGGGGGGGGCACTTCTACTGTGCCAACAACCGCGCTCGTCGCTCGACCGCACGGTCTCTTATCTCTCCCACGCGCAAGCAAGGAAGCGGGAAGCCAGCGCCGGAGGAAGCGGGGGGGGGGGGGGGGGGGGGCGCACTTTTCTTCTGCCAACAACCGCGCTCGTCGCTCGCCGCACCGTCTCTTATCTCCACACGGCTCTGACCTCTATGCGCCGCGTGCATTCGCGGCTCAGTTTCTGTTGAAGCGATAGACCGCACGTACCTTCGCCCGCAGCGGCGTATGCTTGCTGCCAGCGTTTTGACAGTCGTTGTCTGCAGTCATTCAGTGTGATCTATTCATGTTTGTTTGTGCGCGCTCACACCACGCTTGTTCATTCAGTTACTAATAGTCGGGTCACATTTTCCAACGCAGGCTACACATGTAATGCTGCCCGGATCGGCAGTGCAGCGCTACAGGTGTGTCCCTTCGCACGCGCGCTGCCCACGGGAAGCGCTTCTCATCAACACCACCGTTTCACACGCGCCTTCCCGTGGTCATCGAGTCTCTCTTCATGTCGGTCTACTTACGCCGCAGCACACCTGCTTACTTAATCAGCTCATGTTTACTACAATTCATATTGCTACCAAAGCCGCTCACCTTACTTCGTATGACATTGCTGTGTTGCTATCGCATTCATTGCTTCGCCCTTAGGGCGAAACTGTGACATTTTATTTGAGTGTTAATCTTTTTTTGCTGAGTCATTGTCATTTTTGATGAGTCATACTCATGACTGAATTCTACCAGTATCCTGTAGTATTTCCTTCACTTAGTACCCACGTCAGATCAATTTCAGTGGTTTTTGAGTGTTAATCTTTTTTCGCTCAGTCACTGTCATTTTTTCTGAGTCATGCTCATGACTATAACTTCTACCAACATCCTGTAATGTTTCCATCACTTAGTACCCACGTCACAACCCATTTCAGTTGCTTTTGAGTGTTATCTTTTTTCGCTGAGTCATCGTCGTTTTTGCTGACTCATGCACGTGATTATGATTTCTATCATCATCATTCAGTGTTTCCTTCACTTAGTGTTCACGTCCGAACCCATTCCAGTGGTTTTTGAGTGTTATTCTTCTTTCGCTGAGTCATTGTCATTTTTGCTGAGTCATGCTCATGACTATTAATTCTACCAGTATACTGTATATTTCTTTCACTTAGTACCCACGTCAGAACCCATTTCAGTGGCTTTTGACTGTTAATATTTTTTCACTGAGTCATTGTCATTTTTGCTGAGTCATGCTCATGACTGAATTCTACCAGCATCCTGTAGTGTTTCCTTCACTTAGTACCCACGTCCAAACCTATTTCAGTGGTTTTTGAGTGTTAATCTTTTTCGCTGGGTCATTGTCATGACCTACATGTCACGCATGTCATGACATTCAGGTCATGCCATACGATTTATGTTCGTCATATACTACTGTCATAGTATGCCAATTTTGGTACATACCAAGTTAACGAAACGACCATGAGAGCACAAAGGTGTAGGCGGGAAATAGATAGATAGATAGATAGATAGATAGATAGATAGATAGATAGATAGATAGATAGATAGATAGATAGATAGATACTGTCAAAGTAGCAAATGTTCGCCAAGAAATGCTTCGCATCTAAAACAGTGCACAACATAGCAAGCATGGGAAGTCGTATATCGGGCTAACTAGCCGAGGCTTTATTCATCATGAAGGTAACATGAGCTGTCGATAAGGAACAACGGTATTTCGCATTTCCCTGCGCACTCTACATTGTGCATGTGCGCTCCGCGGCTTCAAGAATCAAGAATTGCACTGCCAGAGAGCTGACAGAAGGGTTTTGTATTGTGCCTCGAGAGGGAACGGATGTGTTAGTATATTTATTTTTAGTGGCAGGAGCATCGAGTGACACTCTGGTTTCTTGCGCAGCAATTCCGATTTGCCTCCTGAGATGACCGGGGACAAATTTCAAAATAAACCGGAAAAACAAATTGCGGCACTTCATGGGCTTCATTATAGGTATGAAATCGGAGCCTAATTCAAGTTACAAGTTCAGTTACTGAAGTGTTTGGAATAATGAAAATTGATTAGCTGAGACGGAATTCAACATAAATCAGATAAAAAAGTTATTATGGTACAAATCTCATGGGTTGTATTATTGATATGATATCAGAGCATAAGTTTAGTTACAGTTCGAGCTCCTGAATCGTCTGGAATAATTAGAATTAGGTGAAACGAAATTCAAAATAAATAGAAAAACATAGAAAATACTGCGGTATAAAATTCATGGGTTTCATTATAGATATGACATCAGAGCATACGTTTAATTACACTTTCAGCTCCTGAATTGTCTATAATAATTAGAATTTTTAGGTGAAACGAAATTCAAGATTAATAGCAGAAATATGAGAAAATACTACGCTATAAAATTCATGGGTTACAATATTGATATGATATCATAAGTTTAGTAATGGGTTGAGTTACTGAAGTCTCTGGAATGATGAGTATTAGTTGAGACGACCAGGGACAAGATTCAAAATAAATAAAAAAAGCAAGAAAAATATAGTACAGTGCAAAATTTATGGCTTTCCTCGTAGATAAGACTATAAGTTTAATTACAAGTCGAGTTACTCAAGTGTCTGGAATAACTAAAATTCATTAGGTAAAACAGAAATTAAAATTAAATCAGAATGAATATTAAAAAATAGAACAGTACAATATTCATGGGTTTCATTATCGATATGATACGACAGCGTAAGCTTAGTTACAATTTGAGTTACTCCAACGAAAAGTAGGCGGTATTCACCGACGCAGCTCGTTATCGAGACAGGATGAGTTTCGTGGCGGCAGTTACCAGCCACTGAGGCATTCACCTCACGAGTGTCACCGTGAACATGGCCCATAGCGAAACGGCAGAGGAAGTGGCCATAGCACTGGCCCACACACAGACCAAGGCCACATACATTATCAGCGATCAGCAAACGGCAATGCGCAATTTTGCAAACGGGCGCATCTCGCAAGAGGCGTGCCACATACTCCAGCGACGTCCCTTACACCGCGGAGACGCCGAGTTCGATAACCGAAGGCACTTTTTATGGATCCCGGCACACACCGGACTGAACACTTCCAACGAAGTGGCTCACTGACTCACCGAGGCCTGACTCACCGAGCATCATCGGGCGGATGACAACGCGCGCCGAGAACCTGCGCGTTCCCCGATGCCACGGACAACGAGGAAGTGTTTATAATCTTAGTATAGCATAGCATCACTTGGCATTACTTCGTATAACTTGGCATCACTTCGTATAGCCAATACCAGCTAGGAACCGATCAGCCCCACTGGGTCTTTAGCCTTGCACCACTGGTGAAAGCTCCCCCGAACCACTGCCAAAACCGTGGCGCGAGCAAGCAGGGAGCGTAGGTTCGTGTGGTCTATCGCTTCAACGGAAACTGAGCGGCGAAAGCAGAGCGCATACAAAGGTCAGAGCCGTGCGGAGATCGCTGTCAAGATACGGTGCGTGCGACAGCCTGCGGGCTGTCGGCGCAAACTACAAGTACGCAGCTCTTGGCAAAGTAGAAGAGCCCCCCCCCCCATTTCCTCCCGCGCTGCCTTCCCGCTTTCCTCCTTTCGCGTGGGAGGTTGTGTCGCGAGTAGCTAAACGTTGCCTCCCCTCCCTCTCTCCTTGCCTCCCATCCCCCCATGGCCTTTCGCACGACCGGAGACGTCCTGTTAGCTCTCCTCCGTGCGTTCGCTCTTCCTGAAAACGCGCGTCCGTCGCGCGCTTTCACTCGCACACACAGAATACAGCGCACGGTGACGAGTTGACTCCGTTGAATCCGTTGAACGCCGTTGGACTTTATATGGAACCTCGCGGTGTCGACGACCGCGACGGCAGGAATGCGCTTGGAGTGTCCATATAATTACTATCGCAATAAGAATACTGCCGCGTGCACTTGTTGGAAATTATACTTGACCTAGGACTGAGGGAACAAGCATGCTTCTTCGGAATGACTAGCCGGATCAGGCAGCACCCAAGCCATAGTTAACTCAAAGTCCTGGAATTTGGGTGAAATTCACAAACAGAGCTGTATGTGTGTTCTCCGCTGGGCAATATCCAAAGGCTGTTAATAAAAGAAGTTAGGCAATTACAGGCACTCTACTTTAGCCAGGGTTTTTCAGTAGTATAGTTACTGCGTGATAATGCTTGGGTTGACAGCAGTACGTAGCATTCATGGTAATACAGCATAAAATAATTGTCAATCCAGCTCACAGCTCCTTAATTCACGCGCCCAAAAAGTAACTAAGTAAACACGGGATATTTCAGTCATTCCTTCGGCTCTGTGCTCGCTTACTGTGATAGCGGCATTTTCTAGCAGGGAAGAAGAAGAATGTAAACTTTATTTCCAAATCAATCATATTCCACTCTGGCGTCTCTTTAGTGGTTCTAGGCACCCGCCGCGGACTCATTTCCGAGACCTTCACTCGAAGTGCTTTCTTCGGCTCGTTGGACGGCCCAGATTCTTGTTGTCAGGTTCCACCTGAGCAGTGCGGCATTCCAGCGCGAGCGAAGTGTGGCGCTGGAAGAGTCAGAGGGATCGGCGGATCGGAACATGTACGAATGCTTCCACTCCCACAACATGTGACTAAGCGTGGCAACCTTTCCATACGATGTACATCTGTTTGTGGTGTACATGTCTGCATGCATGGAGTGCATGAGTCTAGGGTTTCTGTAAGAATACTTTGTAATTGTCTGTAGTGTACCGCTTACGTCCTGTCTAACCTAGCGTGAGGGATTGGGTATACGCGTCTTTGTAACTGGTAGTGTGTCGTGATGACGTGGAGTCCGGTGATAGGATTCTCCCACGCCCAAACGTTTGCAGTACCCCGCTGGGGTTCTCATTCGTTCGATGATGCTCGGCGAGTCGGGCCGCAAGCAACGCGGTGAGCCACTTCCTTGGGGGTGTTCAGTCCGGCGTGTGCCGCGATCCATAACAAGTGCCTTCGGTTATCGAATTCGGCGTCTTCCAACGTGTTTCGGATGTCGCTGGAGTATGTGGTACGCCTTTTGCGAGATGTGCCCGTTTGCAAAATTGCGCATTGCCGTTTGCGGATCGCTGATAATGTATGTGGCCTTGGTCGGTGTGTGGGCCAGTGCTATGGCCACTTCCTCTGCCGTTTCGCTATGTGCCGTGTTCACGGTGACGCTCGTGAGGTGGATGCCTCAGTCGCTGGTAACTGCCGCCACGAAACTCATCCTGTCTCGAAAACGAGCTGCGTCGATGAATATCACCTACTTGTCGTTGGAGTAACTTTGGTTCATGTGTTGTGCCCTGGCTTTACCTCTCCCCGTGTGGTGTTGGGTGTGCATGTTGCGAGGCAATGGGATACGTATAGTTGCTCGGGTATGGTCCTTCTAATTTCTACCTTGATTCCGTGCTGCGTGTGGTACGTGATGCCGAGTTTTTCGAGCACGTGTCGGCCCGGGCGGGTCTTCGGTAGGCGCTTGAGTTGGGACCCTTGTTATTGCTCCACGAGTTCCTCGAGAGTATTTTGCTAGCCTAATTCTAGGAGCTTGGTGGTATATCGGGCTCAAGTCCCAACGCACATTTGCACGCCTTGCTTATAGGGGCGCTGAGCTTGTTTCGTTCCACAACAGTTCATTTGTGAAACGATGCCGTGTACGTTATTTGAGAAATGACGAAGGCTTGTATCAGTCCTATGACGCTGCCTTCGCGCATGCCCGCGTGTTTGTTCGTTATGCGTCGGATGAGCTGTATCGTGACGGTGGCCTTTTTTGTTAACTTGCGAAGTGCTTAGCTATTGTCGCCCCTGTGTTCTATCATCATTCCAAGTACCCGGATCTTGCCTCCCATCGGGATGGGTACGCCGTTTGATGCCGTTACTTGGATATCTGCCTTTTCCGTGCGTGGGTAGCGTTTTGGTGGGCGCCCCTTTCTGATCGGTCTATATTAAATTTATTTCAGACATACTGCCGATCCCAACGGGGATTTTAGCAGGAACGGCATACATATAATAAGCATATTACGCAGGTGTAGAAAGGTTGAACATGCCACAAATAAGAATTGGGAGTAAATACAAAAGTTGCACGTACAATAATTTACCAAGCCCAGAGGGTATAACATGTATAATGAATGAAGCTATAATACGGGAGTTACAAAGTTCGCACCAAGATGAAAAGTCACAGGCCTATGCGTCACAAGCAGCACATTCACAGCGTAAGCTGGTGGAGCGTCTCAAGAGTAACTCCAATTTGGGCACCATGCACAACAAGGTCTTTGCGGTAGTCTGTTTGCCTCGTCTTGACGAGAGCGATCTGAACTGTCCGCCCGGCGTCGACGGCGAGCTGAGGCTTGTAATGCTGTCTGCACAGCAGTCTGCTGAGCCCGATTTAAACTGCAACTTACATGTCGGGCGCCCAGCGTTTGCAGGCACCTTCACTAGATGGCGCCACCTCACTGGTGGAGGTTCGCGTCGTCTCCCCCTGTGTAGTTGCATTAAGCGTATTTTCCGCGACCCGATAGCAAGCCCGTGCGTGGCTCAGTGGTAGAATATCCGGCTCCCACGCAGCTGTCGCGGGTTGGATCCCGGCGGGAATCGGGTACTTTTTTTGCGTTTCCGGCGGCGGCGTCATCGTGACCCGAAATGGGTATTGAATGAGCCCATAACAGCTTACGCTGTAAAATGCACATAGTGAATGATTAGGTCGTACAGCATTTAATCAACGCCTTTATACAAAACAAACGGCAAGGTTAGAACGCTACAAATGGTTTATGTTTGGGAAACACGTAGGTAGTTTTCAAGTAGTGATATGAATTTATCTTGATTATGAAAATTAGTTAGATAAGTAGGCAGACTATTGCGGCCCCTTATCTCCTGCCAAAAAAAAGGAAAACTTAATGCAGTTTGCTTTGAACCGGCATTCCTTAAGGAAATGGGGATGTTTATGACATGAGGGTCTCATTTCTGGGTTAGATAGGTATTTGGGGCTGTCAATACGAAGACCATTGTGAAAAAGTTGAAACATCACCCCATCTTATGAAATGCTTCGCGATAGGGCCCAAAACTCCATGTATTTCCCGCACGTTTTCTGTATTACCATTACGGCATGGGTATAAATGATAAATGTTGCATAATTTATGCATACTTTTCATCGTAATAGCAAGAAACTTTGCATCGTAATAGCAAGAAAAACTTAATGCTATGTGCGGCGGTGGTGGGTACACAGCTTTAAACGAAGTCGGGAAGCTGGCAACGCACTTCATCATACTACAGCGTTGTTCCCTGTTGAGAGCGGACAGCGTGGAACATTAAAGGACACATGGTGTCCTCAGGGTTTGGCTCAGCTATTTTCGACCTCATCGTTCGTCTGTCCATTCATTCAGGGGCGTAGCCAGGGGGGGGGGGGCTGATGGGGCTTCAGCGCCCCCCCCCCCTGAAATTTTGTCGTACTGTCATGCACCGCCCCTAACACAAGTAACTCAACATCGTCATCAGAAAGGCAATCAAGAGCGCACTAGGACTTCCCAGTACGACCTCCACCACGACACTACTCAAACTTGGCCTCTATTACACCTGGGAAGAAATGCGTGAAGCGCACAGGGCCAGCCAGCTGGAACGCCTTAAGCTGACTCAAACAGGAAGAGCAGTACTTCGCAAACTCGCATACAGCGAAAACTTTATAGCAGACTCAGATGTGAAAGCCCGATTGCCAACACTTCTCCGTGACTCTATCTCAGTCGCTCCAATACGTCGCAACATGCATGCAAACACCACAAAGACAGAAGACAAGCGAGAGTTCGAGCGCTAAGCAAGAAATACTCAAGGAACCCCAACACGAGATATACAGATGCGGCAGAATATCCAGGTAGAAGAGCCTACGCAATCACCGTGACCAACAACAAAGGGAATGAGCTAGTCGCTGCCACCATACCGGCCAGAAATGCAGAAACGGCGGAGGAAGTGGCCATCATCCTCGGCATCGCCACATGCAAGGACACCGCAATCATCTTGAGCGACTCGCAAATGGCATGAAGATACTTACAAAAAGGCCGAATCTCTGCCGCAGCCGTGAAAATTCCAGAAGAGCTATCAAGACGCCAAAAACTACCCGAAACCTACGTCGTATGGACCCCAGGCAACGAACACCTGGCAGGAAACGAAGCAGCACATGCTGTCTCCCGAGAGCATACCAGCCGGGATTTCCTGCCGCACGGGATCCGGAAATCGACGAGGGTGGAGGACATTCCCATCAACTACGCCGTAATACTGCAGCATTACCGACTCGAAAGAAGAGAATATCCTTTACCGCATTCAAAATTAAGCAAGGAAGAAGCCACTGCCCTCCGCAGACTACAAACAAATACGTATGTCCATGGAATTATCATGCACCGGATGCATCCCACTAAATTCTCATACCTATACCGATATTGTGATGTACCAGACACCCTACTACACATGGTGTTGGTGTGCCCACACCGCGAGAAAAACAGTCAAGACGATGCCTCAGAAACGATACAAGCCACCGAAGAAACGTGGGAGGCAATGTTAATGGCACAGAGCCTGGAGGATCACCGAAGTCTCGTGGACCGGGCCCGGGCTGCGGCATTAGCCAACGGCTTTCTGGACTGAGAGAGCCGCCCACCTAGGGCGAAGAAAGAACACTTTCTCGCTGTTTCTAGCAATAAACGTTCATTCCTTCTCCTCCTCCTGTCATGCACCGCCGACCAAAACAACCACCGGCGCCGGGAATCATTCTGGATTTTGTCTACAATGTCTTTTTGACGATCGATAAGACATTTCAACGCGAACATTGCGAACTCGGGCTGGATTTCGTGGCAATGCCCATGCCCCTGGAGTCACATAACCTAAGAGCCCCAGCCGGGCACAAAGTTTCAAGGGCTTTTCGATAGCGAGCGGGCGCGTCGCGGCATCTCGCAGGCGGCCCCGGAATCTACGGAGCGCATGCATTTCAATTCCGAAACTTGATGGGTATAAAGTTCTCATAAACTTTTGAGGCGAAAGGTGCACTGACATTTCCAAAGGCGTGCTTCTCATTTTTAATTAGGAACTTTCTGGGTCTAATGTTTTATGAACTTAGGCCAACATGCACGCACTCGAACGCGCGTGTCCAAACCGTTCCAGAAATAGAAGCACGCGCTCACAATCTTCCAAACACACGAAAATATTAAATATCACCGTGACTGTCAGCTGGCATCTGATAATTTTCTCGACACATCTTCAGAAAGCGCCCCCAATGAATCGATCAGCAGGTCCAGGGCAGGCAAAGTAAAATAAGAGAAAACAGAAGAAAGTTAATGACCTATTACATTTGAGACAGTTTTTATTTGCGGGCGGCAAGGTCTGGCTCTCCATGGCCATAGGGACACTGGTCCTATGGATTTAAGCAAAGCCCCTGCGGAAAATACTGCTATTTTCAGAGCGCTTCTTTGCATGAGAGCTCATTGTGGAGATACATATCTGAAGAACCATTTGGAAAGTTGCCCCAGTAATGCCTCGTATTTAAGCGCAGATGTATAACAACAAAGTACAGAAATTTGTGGTGAAATTATCAAAGAAGGCCCAGATGCAAAACTAAACGCTGCAGTCTGCTTCTGCGTACTTCCTGACGAAACGACTGATATTGCTGGAATCGAACAGATTTCTATTTGTGCAAGGTACCTAAACAAGGATGTCAGCGATATCGAAGGAAGGAAGTAAGGAAGGAAGGAAAATAAGATGTGAAAGGCAGAGATGTTAACCAGGTTAAGTGTCCGGTTGGCTACTCTGCACAGGGGGGATGGGGTAAGGACAGAAAAGATTAGAAAACAAGAGAAGATTAAAAAGAAAAGAAAAAGAAACGTATCAGTCCGCACATTCTATAGTTTTTGACTAAGTCCTGTTTCTATTAAAAAACGTACTAGCGCTTTTAAAGCAGTTCATTCCGACGTCGGCTGGGATCAGGGACCAAGAATTAAGTCCTGTTCCTTTTAAAACGCGTACTAGCGCTTTTAAAGCAGTTCATTGCGACGTCGGTTGGGACCAGGGACCAAGAATTCTGGCTTCCGTAAGAGGACGGCTGTCTATCCTGTCGAGCGTGGTGCTGAGGAAACGATATCGAAGAAGTGTTTTTAGGTTTTAGCACAGGAATAGATGCCCTCTCTCATTGAGACTGCAAGTTATATGTACTATCGCGATGGAAAGAATACGCGAACAGTGGAGCGCGTGGCCGAAGCATAACTGAAGTTATAGTGCGCGCCGTCCAGTCATCACCATTGACAGGCGCGCATGTCCGGTTTGATTGCGCTTTGCGATGATGCACCCCCTATACTGCGATATTTTTGTTTCTATTGTACTTCTATTTTATTTGTAAACGAGAAAAGGTGACGGCGCAGTAATGGTGACAGCGTAAAGTGTACTAAGAGAAACAAAAATATCGCAGTATAAGGGGTGCATCATCGCACAGCGCAATCAAACCGGACATGCGCGCCTGTCAATGGTGATGACTGGACGGCGCGCACTATAACTTCAGTCATGCTTCGGCCACGCGCTCCGCTGTTCGCGTTTCTTTCAATGGCGATAGTACATGTGTACAAACTGCTGCAGATTCTAGTCACCCTTCCAGTGCCACTTGCCAGCGCAGAGAGATTTTCAAACATGAGATTACTAAACAAACCACTTGCGCTCCACAATGTCTGAGGAACGTATGAATATGCTGGCGCTTCTATACGCCCACAGAGACGTCGCCATCAATGTGTCCGAAGGTATTGAACGCTTCGCTAAACTTTTCCGCCTAGTGAAGATAGCGAAGCAGCAAAAATTGATGCATGTGAAAATGTCTGTTCCTTCACGTTCCTATGTGAGCTCGTAATTATGAAAACGTATGACTATTCATTAGCTTTTAAAACCACAGAAATTTTCACCATTTGTTTTCACCCGCCGGGGTGGCTCAGTCAGCTAAGGCGTTGCGCTGCTGAGCACGAGGTCGCGGGATCGAATCCCGACCCCGGCGGCTGCATTTCGATGGAGGCGAAATGCAAGAACGCCCGTGTGCTTGCGTTGTAGTGCACGTTAAAGAACCCCAGGTGGTCCAAATTAATCCGGAGCCCTCCACTACGGCGTGCCTCATAATCAGAACTGGTTTTGGCACGTAAAACCCCAGAAAGAAGAAGAACCATTTATTGTAACGGTTAGCGTGATGATCAAAATTATCCTGCGAATACAAAAATTACAGGGACATCAATAACCAATTTTGACCGACCTTGCTCATTGAAAGCCCGGCATACGCGGTGTTTCCCCAAAACGCACTCGGATGCTGGGTAAATCAACTTAGCGCATCATCTGTGGCTTTCGTTTGTCCTTTTCTTTCCTTTTTAGCTACATGTTTTACTTCTATTTTTGAAAGAAAGCAATACCCTATTTTGGCGTGCAGAATAATTGTTGCCGCTGTGCAGGCAGTTAAAATACACATTTTCGTATTGATTTCTGTATTCTGTTTCTATTATTCTAGCCACATGGTGCTGTCGCGACCGCAGCATGGCCCAAATGCATATCACGATTTCTGAGATCATAGTTTTGTTCTTGCCTGGATCGTCTGTCTTTAACTCGTATGCCTGAAGTTTACTATCTGTGACTGCACAACATGTTTTTTTGTCTTGTTTGACGCATAATATACAGTGACGTTTCCTTAATACGTAGATTTATTGCAGACTTTTACGTATATTTAAATATCTTGTTGCGATGTTTTGTGTATACAAGCAGTGAACTTGGTTTTACGCGACACTTTCTTGCCGTTTATATTCGCATTTGTATATTCCATTCTATCTTCGCAATTCTAACGTATATTTTGCGGAACTTCTGATTTTTATATGTACTCACTGCTGCGACAATAATTTCGGTGCAATTACAATATACGACCGGTAACATCTGCTTTTGCGCAATCCATTGCAACGAAGGACAGTGTCATTGAGGTTTTTCCTTGGCCGTTGCATATGTACAAAAATGTAAACAAGGCTGTTGAATCACAAAGATTCATCCAAATATTTGTCCTCAACTTGTTCATTTTATGACCTTTACGTTTTTCATATCAGCTGCATGCACTGCTTTGCTGGTTTCGAACTGATATAGTTCTAAAGTTCGCGTGATACTTTCTTTACTTATTAGACAGACAAAAGAAGACGCGGAAGCATTGACATCAGCTATTTCTGCCACAATTTTTGGGACATACAAAGACATTCTTTTATGAAAAAATACATCATTTACTTGTCTCGTCAGTGCGTAGCGTTAAATAATTCGTTTGCAGCATTTAATATACAATGGCATTAGAAATGGCAATGCAGTTTCTATTCATGTATTTTATGCCTCGACAACTTTTATAAGGAGGAGGCCGCGTTGCAAGTTCAGCCCCCCCAGAACAAAATTTCTGGCTATGCCACTGCATTCATTGAATCATATAAAGACCAACCAATATATGTACTGTCTTGCAGAACAGCTGTACCATGTTCCTCTTTATCATACGTTCCTCTTGGAACTCAGTGTATATGTTTTGTCTTTCGCTTCTAATTTACAACGTACAACAGTTTCTTATGATAGAACCTGTAGCCTCAGTTTTCTGGCGTGCGAGTTTGGCGTGGTTACGGAGGATTAGTTTTCCGGCTTTTTCCCTTAGTTTGGTGGGGGAATCAGATATGCGGTATTATTTGAAAATAAACATTACCGCTTTTCTTTGCACGTTCTGTATTTTATAATTATGTCATTGTAACAGCAGTTACAGTAACTGTAGCAGCAGTTCGAATTTTTCGCCCGAGCAGGTGAGTCGCGTGGCCACGAGGTAGTTTTCCACGCAATCGATGTCCTCCAGTAAACGTTGCTCGATCGCTCTGTCGCTTCCCGTTGTCGTCCAGATCGTAATACCATCCGCGTATAGCGTGTGATGAAGTCATTCGATTTCACGCAATAGGTCGGGTAACCCCAGGCGGACTTGGTTGAAGATCATCGGCGAGATCACCGAGCCCTGCGGGGTGCCCAAGCTCCCGATGTTGATTTGATCGGACTCTAGTTGCCCCAGTCGCATGCGAGTAGTTCTCCCGGTGACGAAGCGTTGAACGTAGTTTTACGTTGGCCATCGGAGATTTAGTTTGTCTATTTGTCGCAATATGGCATCGTGGCGAACGTTATCGAAGGCCTTCTTCAGGTACAGCCCGAGGATAGGTGTCATCGAGCGCCCCGGATTGTCTACGATTTGATGTTTTAGTTGAAGCAGTGAAGACCGCCATTTTATTTTGCAGAAATAATTGCAGTCCCCCACTACGAGGAACTCGACAACAATCTAGTGGTTTTATGAAAATGTATTTATTTAAATAAAGGGTGTTGAAAAATATGTATTATTATTTGGAATGTAGTCATTACACATACATAGTATTAAATTTTCAGTCAAATATATAATCCGCACATCCCTGCCCTAATAATACAGCATCCAAACACAACAAAGCATTCAAATCGCCAGCACACAGGGCGCTCTAGGCCGTCTCAAACCGCCAAATCGATGCATGGCAGAGCAAGGTGAGTGAAAAAAAAATCTGCAACGATAAGGAAGCCACAAACGTATAGGACAGGCTAGTACTTCAACAGTAATATACATACAAATTATGGAATCAAAGCGAGAAAAAAATTACTGCATCTCCCGCTAAGAGAGAGAGCAAGCGAGAGAGGAAAGGCAGGCAGGTTAACCAGAAGTCAGTTTCCGGTTTGCTACCGTACACTGGGGTGGGGGATAAAGGGGTTGAAGAGAGTGCAAAGAGAGAGAGAGAGCGAAAAAAAAAACAGAAAAAAAAACACAGGCATGGGTATTAAAGGAGGCGTTCCCATCAGAGACGTTCACACAGGCCAGTGGACTTCAGGAACCGCAGGAGTGCTTGCACGGCCTTCTGACGCGATGTTGAGTCGCGTCGATGTTGCAGAATTGTGTCTTGCGATAACGGCTGGTCATCCAACTGGTCCAGCACGACGGAGAGCGATTGTCTCTGCACACTGTATTGTGGGCGCTGACACAGAACATGACGAATCGTTTCCGCGTCTCCACAATTGTCACATGCTGCACTGTCGGCCATCCTTATGCGGAACGCGTAGGCATTGGTGAACGCGACGCCCAACTATAGCCTACACAGAAGGGTCGCATCTCTTCGGGGAAGTCTTGTTGGAAGTCGAAGGCTTAAGGTTGGATCCAAGGTGTATAATCGGGCGTGCATAAAATGTGGTTTATTCCAGTCTGATGAAGTGCATTGGCGTGCAAGCAGGCGGAGCATCCTTGCAGCATCTGTCCTAGACAGGGGATCGATAGGCGGTTGTCTTGTTCATGAGCTGAACGAGCAGCTTGATCGGCATGTTCATTGCCAATAATGCCACAGTGACTTGGCAGCCACTGAAAGATTATTTCGTGTCCTTTCTCAGTCAGGTGGTGTATGGCCTCTGTGATCTCCCGCTACAGGGAACCATGTGTGGATGCGAAGCAGCGGGGAGATGGTTAGCTTGAGCGGGAGATGGGATCCACCGCTCGACGTTGACGTTTCGATTCGGCTTCCCGAGCCCGGAGTTCAAGGTCCGCTTGCCGCCGTTCACGTTTCCTTTCGGCTTCGCGAGCCCGAAGTTCGGGATCGCCACGTCGCCGCTCCCGTTTCGCGGCAGCGGCCCGAGCGCTCATCGCGGCGCAGCACAGGCGAGACAATGAGGCGCGCGCGCTCTGTCATTTTCATACCGCCGAACTACCGTGGCGCCCCCAGCGGAGTATGCAGCTATCGCACCACCTGTCTTGCGCGCCGCTCCGTATCCTATAGGAGAGGAAGGGGGGGGGGGAGCGTAGGAGAGGAGAGAGAGGCGGAGGGGACGCTCATGCGCTGTGGGGCTGTGAGACGCCGCGGGAGGGACGGACAAAGCCCCCGCCATAAGCTGCTTCGCATCTAAAAACTTGAAACCCCTCGCCTACTGGGAACAGGGGTGCACGCGAAGCTTGTCCAAACCTAGGAGAGGGGTTGGTTAGTACTTTGAGCGTTTGAGACGTTCACACTGCTGTTCCCTCAATGCAGCCTGCTCTTCAATAAAAGGAACCAAACACGACCTCCCCATCTGACTGCCGGACCTGAACTGGCGTGAAACGGCGGTGCGAGGCGAGCGAACACGCGTTGTAGAAGTTCACGGTCCCGTTGCCACTGTCGTTCCATCAACGTAGCCTGCTGTTCGGCAGGACGAACCAAACGCGGCCTCCCCATGCGACTGCCGGGCCTGAAGCGGCGGAAAACGGGGGGCGCGAGGTGAGGCAACACACCATCACCCCTCTCCCGGCTTTTGAGGGAGGGACGCCTGTGATTGGCTGGAGATATGGCATGATCGCGCGCTCCAGCGGCGGTTCGCTGCGTTTCCTACTTCATTTATATCAAATCCAGCTTCAAAGGGCGCGTACAATGAACCGAAAGTGACTGAATGGGTTAGCGTGGTGGTCTCAGAACCCTGGAGGTCGGTGGTTCGATTCCCCACCTAACGAGCAGTTTTCATTTCCGCGCGGCTTCAGTTTTTTCGTACACGAACGCCAACACGACCACCGACGCCAACATGACTGAGGCAATACAAGCTTCGCTTGAGTAGCTGGACTTAATTTTAAGGCAAGAGTATCCTGGTAGTTTGTTCACAGAAAACACAGCTTAATGTGACTTTTCATAATGCACTCTATCTGGCACCTAAAACAATTTACAAAATGCGCAAAACAAGTCCACTCATCTTTGTAGAATCAACGTTTGCGTGTTTCCAAGTTCATCCCAAAACAAATATGGTGGCCACCAGTGTCGACCTTCTTTTATTTCTTGCCTTTGCCTATAATTATTCCTAACACTTACGAAAATCCTTGGCAACCTGGGTGCATATTTTAACATGGAGGGTTACCAGATAGGTCGAGAGGGATGGACTCGTACAAGCGGAATCTTTCAATTAAAATTTATTTCCGTGTGATGCTTCCGTATAAGGAGTTTACCACAGATGCACAATGAAGCAACCAACAGACAAGCCCATTGAAATATGAGCATCATTATTACGTCTTCGCAACATGCCATGCATGAAGCTTTATTCGCTGCTAAACAAAGAATAAAAAAATGGTAGGTGACACTAATCTTTGATTTAGGTGTCTGTCAGTGGCACTCACAGCTCGGCGTTCCTGTTCTGTGCGTGGTGTGCCGTAATCAGTGAATTCGAAATAATTCTAATTATTCCACACACTTCGGTAACACAACCTATCATCGAACTTATGGAGTGATATCACATCTATAAGAAAACACACGAATTATGTACTGTACTATTTAACAGCGACGCTCTTAAGAGCTGGGTTCCCCAGTATCGAGTCCGCGTGTAGAAAAACTGTCATCATCAGCATAAACTTTGACTCCATGTGCGTGGCGGTTTCTCGCCAGTTGTGCCTTAGCACAGGTGTCAAAACGGATGTTGGATTACGCATTGTTATACCCCTCGCCAACGTCCATGCCTCTTTCACAAGTGTCGCGATACTCGGCGGCGGCGATGTCGTACACTGTGCCTGACGATCCTGACGATACCGTACACTTTGTAGCGGCTACGAACGCTATGGCTCATACGCTAGTCTAAGACGATGGCGCGGACTTGGTGCAGCAAACGCACTACTTGGCCATCGCGCTAGGGGAAAATAAGACGTGGGTGCCCTCGTTCTTTGACGAACATGCCGAAGACGCTCAATATAGTCCATAATGATAATTTATTGTTACGGGAAGAAAATGTATGTATTTACAACATATACAGAGGGTTGTAGCTCTGTGGCCAGGGTGACACCACCTACCGAGCTCCGAGACACTTCAGCGTCTTCTTCCCCAACCAACGTCATTTTGTCCACAGCAGTACAAACTCGTACGTGACATGAACCCCCCGGCGGCAGAAGCATCGTCTCGATGCTTCTTAGGGTGTCGAATCAGCGTGCGAGTTATAGGGCTTTAGTCGCGAAAGGTGCACGATTTCAGTTCCTGGAGTGGTAGAAAACTTTGAATTCACAGGTGAGATCTCATATGTGAGGCTGGTGACTTGGCGAAGAACTCGGTATGGCCCGACGTATCGTGGCAGCAGTTTTTCGCAAAGGTCGACGCGACGGGAGGGTACCCACAGCAGAACAAGGGACCCAGGGCTGAAATGAGCGTCCCGACGATGACTGTCGTAACGGTGCTTCTGGATAGTCTGAGATGCCAGAAGACGGTCACGGGCAATACGACCTGCTGCGGCCGCGCGAACAATGGCGTCGTGAGCATAGAATGTGGTAATGGTGGCGTCAGAAGGGAACAGTGAGTCAAGAGGCAGGAGAGGGCGACGGCCATATAGTAGATAGAACGGGGAATAACCAGTAATATCGTGACGCGACGAATTGTATGCAAACGTCACGAAAGGTAAAGTGCAGTCCCAATTCCGGTGATCATCACACACGTACGTGGAGAGCATGTCCGTAAGTGTACGGTTGAGGCGCTCGGTAAGTCCGTTTGTCTGTGGGTGGTAAGCCGTCGTGAAGTTGTGGGACGTTGAGCAAGAACGAAGAAGGTCGTCGACAACCTTAGAAAGAAAACAGGGCCTCCTTTACGCATTGAAGCACGAAACTAACTGGACCACCAATGTATTTCTTCGCAAAGTTCGGCAAATAATATATCGAAAGTAGTGCCAACCTGAGAACTGGTTCCCGTTGCATCCGCCTTGTGATATCCCTTGTTAGAATTTGTAAATTGAAGTGTATGTCGTAAGGTTAGTAGCTAAAAATGAGCTAGTGAATTTTCGTTAATTATTCGAATATGCATTTCGATTTGTCGTGCAAGTAATGTCCGTCTGTGTGAGCAATACAGCTCAATAATTACAATTGTGGCAATTCCAGGCTTCATTCTTCTTAAGGATCCCTGAAACACTTGTTATCGAAGTCGAGAAATGCATTTGGAGTAAAATGGTCTATTTTAGAAATACCGTATTTGCACCATTCTGCCACACCCCGACTTCAACGCGCAGTTTTAATACAGCCCAAATAACCAAAAATATAACGTGGTGCCGATTCAACCGCGCACATCAAGTATCTAAACATGAGTTGACGCGTACCGCGTTTAAACAACTTCATGGAACATACAAATGCACACTGTCATGGACATAGCTGTTTCTCAGCGGCTAGTCACTATCGGTGTCCGACGAGACCTCCTGTTTGCTGTCTACCAACCACAGAAAGTCTTGAGTTCCAACTAATGCAATGAAAATTCCACGCGTCCAGCGACCTCGAAAATGGCGACCACTAACCGGCCCACAAAGGCAACCCAGGCATAAAAAAAAAAAAAAAAAAAAAACGTATGTTCGATGGCAGTGTGACTACCTGCCGTGCATCGAGCATTTCTTTCAGTAAGAATCAGTGTCGTTTTTGATGTTGAGAAGAATTAGTTACGATTGTAACGGACATGCAAATTTGAACGCTCTTTTTAATCTAGAAATGTGTGCGTTAAAATCGTGCAAATATGACATTTTGCAGCAAAAGGTACTTTCATACGTTCAACAGAAGCGTAGTTGGAGGCAATCAAAGATGACCTTTCATTATCTTCGTGGTGGTCCCATTGATTCTTCCACACCTTATACTGCGAAGGCTATGGAGGAGCGCGTTCGTGCACACAGCGCTCCTCCCACTGAACGTCACCGTGGTGCTCATTTCTGACTTGATTTTGGATATTGACGTCAACACCTGATTTTAGCGCCTGTCTGGCTATCCCTCAACTCTCGGCCGAGTTCACGGCATCTCATTTCTTTGCTGTGCTACAGTGTGCTAGGCAGCTGCGCGCGTCTACGCTTCCTGGCATCGAGTGGCGAACAGTTCTTTATGTCGCTCGCTTTGCGCCGCCGAACGGATGCGCATAATTAGATTCAGCGTGGCGGAAACGAGCAGCGTTTGTTCGCAGCGTTTGTTCGTACGAGCAGCGTTTGCAGGTCTCACAGTGAAGCGCTTTAATGCCAACTTGCGGGATGGCTATGAATATTGGCCTATAAATAATATCTATAAATGAATATCTTTGACACCCGTTCGGGTAACCAGGTATGTGAAACTGAAGATGTAACGCTCTACAATTGCCAAAAAGATTTTTAAATTTGTCCGAGCCTGAGAAGAATTGAATCTACGTCATAAGGAGGCAAATTCGCACAAGCATCTCGCTTTTCGAGTATCAACAGAATGATGGGGGCTTCCAGCGCAGGAAGGCGCGCGAAAAACTAGGTGCCATCAAGCACGATGAAGTGCATTGCCCTTAACCAACTGGGAATCTCTTAATCCTTCCATAGGTCACTCATAGATGACTTTGAGCGTGTAGCTTATAGCAAGGCTCGGCTCGAGAGCTCAAGCTACACAACACCCACTTTGCCTTCGAGCACTATGTTTGACGAGGATGTGCGGCCTGATCACCATGGGACCGATTTCCGACGCAAGTAATGAATAACAATCCAAGCCTGGATTGCTAATAGCGAGCGCAATTGCTATTAAGGTGAGATTACAGCGGTAGACCAGGACGGCTGCAATAATTTTAAACGATATGTGCCGAATTTTTCGACGCTGATCTGTCAATGCCGGTAAAAAAAATTATTTAAGGAACTTCATCCGCGGTGTCATGGAAGAGCTTTTCGGTGGCGCCTGACGTAACTAACCACGGACTGCTGAAATGTTTCTCGCAGAAGCCACATCATTGAAAAAGGCACAGCAGCAGCGAATAATGCAATATAACCGAGGCGTGTCGGCCCTATCGCGTGAAATTATGTCAGTACCGTTGCACAATACAGACTAAGCAGAGTTCAACAGGATTGTTGTTTGAGAAGAGCTCCAAAAGCTTTAACTGACAATGGCACCGGTACCGCGATATTTACAACGGAGCTGTTATAGGCTAGGTTACAGGAGATAGCGTCTGACAACAATCGGAAGTAGATGAACAATTTCAGACGCGACGCGCAACCTTATGGCGTCGCATGTAAACGACGGGATGGCGGCGTTTTTAAAGTTCGGGATCGGAAAAGCTGCTTGCTTGCTGGCCTTGCTTGCCCCGGAGCTTCCTTGCTTGACCCACGCACTATCAGAATTGTGGCGTAAGCGTTGATTGCTTACTCATAGAAGACGATGACGACCGTGAGCTGCAACAATCAGAATAGTTGCGTGAGCTTTGCATATAAGTAAGACACGATGTCGGTTAGATGTAAAAAGCGAATAGTGAAGTAAGTATGTAGTAAGTACGTAAAGTGCCATAGACAAATGGAAATTTTGTAGAAAAATGCACTTGCCAAGCGAGTTGAAATATTTCGAATGGAAAAGAAGATGAGGTGTATTCCCGACACGAAAAAGAATAACAAGATTTGGTGTTACACCAACGGAGCAATGCCCGAACTGTCCTGCTCCTGAAGCACAGAAACATGCATTTAAGGAATGCGTTTCTGCCAAAGCACTATGGGGAGTAGCTTCCATTCAGATCAAAACAAGGGTATTTAAGGAAAAGAAAAAGATACTTCTTTTGAAAAAGTAGCGCAAGAGAGCATTAATTAGAGATCACTGGGAGAAGTCTTCGTCATCCAGTGGAAAACAAAATGTAGGCCGATTATAATGAAAAAAAGTATACCTGTCGGCTCAGATGTCTTCACTGTCTTTTCAGCAAGGCGCAGATCCAAGGAGATTAGTCAGTTCCCATGCAATTGCATCACACTGATTTTAACTGCATGGGTTTAGGAAAACAACTCTCCGTTATTAACACCATATATTGACCATGAATAAAAGCACCTTTCAAAACTACAAATAGAATTAAGCATTTACTGGCCGTAGGAAGAGGTATCCAGAAAATTGAAAATGTACAGGGAGAAGAACGTTATGGTTCAAATACTCGTTCAAGGAAAGATAAAAGGTGAAGCTGAACATTGGTTGTCAGAAATGCGTGCGAAAAAGAAGGCCGCACCTAGAATATTTTGGGACCACATAAACTGATTAGGCAGAAAGTCTGGAACAATACAGCAGCATAACCTAGACGAAGATGGAAGAGAAGAAGAGAGAAAAGTCATAAGGGAAAGGCAGGGAGGTTAACCAGGCTGAGCCCGGTAGGCTACACTGCACTGGGGAAGGGAGAGAATGGTAGGAAACAAACTGGAAAGGGCTATATACGGCATAAAATTACATCCGACAAATAACAGCCGAGTCTTTCCAAGGCAGGGACGAGGTTGTACTTGGGGAAAAAAAGAGCACGAAAGAGAACCAGATGGAAAAGGAGCTGATGCAGACAATTTCAACCGGAAGAAAGCCAAATGAAAATTCTTAAGCACACAGCCACAGGGCTAGACGAGCTTCCCGATAGACAGATTAATGAATTTGGACCAAAAAATGAGGTAGCTCTCTTGAAAGCAGTAAGAAAAACCTTAAGATAGACAAATGATAGAAAGTTGGCGATAAAGTTGAAATAATTTAATTTATAAACGTAAGAGGGGAAAAGACAGAATTCACTGATACAGACCACTGACCATTACCTCGGTAATATACAGGTTAGCAATGCAGGCGATCAAATTAAAGCTGCAAGCATAGACAGAGAATAATGGCATACTGGAAGAATTTCAGAATGGCTTCAGAATTGGTAGGCATCTGGATAACATATTTCTCCTTACTCAGTGCATTGAAATATCCAGAAAAGGAAGGAGATGGCTATATGTGGCTTGTTTAGACAATACCGGAGCGCACGACAACCTAAACCACAACATATTGTGGGATATTCTGGAAGGTGAAGGCATAGACAACGACTGTATGCAGCTTTTGATAGAAATTTACCTAAAGGTTACACTTTGCGTTGAATGGAAAGGGATGAGGAGCGAGGAGCAAGTTGGTATCAACAAGGGACTGAAACAGGCGTGTCCTGAATCCCCGCTGCGGTTTATGATGCACATGGTAAGGATGGAAAGGCGCTAGAAGAAAGCAATATCGGGTTTATTGTCTCATCACAGGCGAGTATAATAGTAGAGCAGCATATTCCAGGCTTGTTTTATGCGGACGAGATTGTGTTGCTAGCTAACAACCAAAGTGATATGCAATGCCTGGCTAACATCTGTGGGCTCCGGCTAGAATTTAGGCCTTTAATATAGCGTTAAAAATGAGCCTTTTTATATTCAATGAGAACAGTGATCTGACAGTGTCAATAAGGGCCAGTAAATACCTCACGTAAAAGAATATAAATACCTTGGTATATGGATAAACGAAAGTAATAGATACATGGAAACAGAGAAAAAGAACAATAACAGCAAAAAGGAGGAGAAATGCGACCGTAATGAAACACGTAGCGCTATCGGGATATAATAGGTGCGCCGTGCTCCGGGATATGTGGAAAAGTGTAATGGTTCCAGGAC
The DNA here is from genome assembly GCF_013339745.2 of Dermacentor silvarum. NCBI lineage: Eukaryota > Metazoa > Arthropoda > Arachnida > Ixodida > Ixodidae > Dermacentor > Dermacentor silvarum. The sequence continues at coordinate 57,643,689 of NC_051159.1, read as the reverse complement.
TTACATTTGAAAATGCGGTTGTTTGGCTGAGGTCAGTGGTACAATCCGGACTCAATTGCAATCAAAGGTCACTGGGAGGCCTCGCATTGGGCGCTCACGGGGATACTATAAATGAAGTCGTGCAGGCGGATATGGTCTGTACTGTTTTCGAGTGAGGCAAGCGCAGAGTAAATTTCATTATGAACAACGACTGAGGGCTATAGAAGGTCGCTATAGAAGGTTTTCGGATATTTGTACAGGAAGAACATTGATTCACAGTGGAGGAAAAAAACTAGGAAGTTTACCAGCAAGTACGTGACTGGTATAGTAAGTAACATGGCAACAAAGAATGTCAAGTGCAAAGTCAGCTGAGGCAATCTCATTGGTGGCGGCAATGAAAAAGAAACCTTCTATGTGTAACTACTCAAGGGGAAAAAGGAAATCAGGAAAGAAACAAGTTACGATAACTGAAAGGGAAGCTCTTTACTTTTCGAAGCGAGATCAGGATGGCTTAGAACGTGCACATATAAAGCGAGGTGCAATAAAGCAGAAGCATTTGGATGCAGTGGTAAAGCTAGGGAAACGATGGTGCATGTTCTATTAGAATGTGAAGATATGTGCCCAGCGACGGATTTATGCTCCTGTGGCTTTCTTGAAGCCCTTGGGTTCAGCGAGAACAGGGGGAAAGTAAAGTTCACAATAGAGATTAGTAAGAGGCGATTTCAAGATTAGTGGAAGAAAAGTATGGAAACGACAAACAACGTACAAAACCAAAATTCCTAAAAGGTTCAGAAAGTTTGGTGATGCAAATTCTTTGTTTTTTTTTCTTTGATAACAAGTAGTACATTAGCGAATATAATAACAAGATATTTTATGGCGCAGCTGATCGCCCCGTTCTAACGTCACCTCCGTCCATCCATCCATCCATCCATCCATCCATCCATCCATCCATCATTGCATACTTGCTTGCTTGCGAGTGCTGCTGGGTTTCTTGCAACACCACCAGATGGCACTCGCCTCCTCGCATCGCGGCCGGCGCCACCGCGGCTTTTCACAGTTCATGGCACATGCTGTGCTTGCTTTCCCATGTGACAAAAATTCTGGGTCTCCGTCATTTCTTCATTTCCTCTATTCCCTCCTCTTGAAAGAGCAGGCAGGCGTTGTGCCCCTCTCGGTGGCAGTTGTCAGCTTGCTGCCTCCCTATTTCCTTCGTGTCATTGTGGTATAAGTGTACAAACCAAATAATAATAATAATAATAATAATAATAATAATAATAATAATAATAATAATAATAATAAAGAAGCTGGGGCTGGGCTGTGATATTGTAAACGTTAGAATCGTCAATAGCACGAAGACACCGCTTGGAGCTGGCGTCTCAACAGCGTGTTGCCCATATACGCAGAAGGAGCACGTAAATGCGCGCCAGCAGAATGGCTCCAAAGCGTGCATTCAAGGTCGAGGTTACCCAGGCGAGAAAGACACTCGGAAATTGGCCCTTGAATATTTTTACGGGAACAGCGTTTATTTAGAAATTATCACTATATACAAATGTCACAACAGCCACAAGCAGCGGCGAAGGGTGCAAGGTTGTCGCGCGCCTCTGGCCACTTCGTCGCCGTGATCTTCGTCCGAACGATAGTAGCAGCCCGTCTCGTGGCACTACACCCCCGGGCGAGAGCGCCGACCCGGTGCTTGTTACGACGGACCAGAGGGGCCAGTTATGTAAGCCTTAATCTCGCAACGTGCACGATAGTAGAGGGCGGTGGCGTAGGCGGCGCAGGTGCGACGACTGGGTAGATTTGATACGTATCGTCGGTGACTTGATGTAGTACCCTGTAAGAGCCATCGTAGCTGGACAATAGACCGATGTGGCGGGACGGAGACCACAGCAGCAGGAAGGCACCTGGGGATTAACAAACGTCTCTGTGGCACAATCATAGAGGGCTTTCTGGGAAGCCTGGGACACTGTGCTGGTCACGAGCGATCTGGTGAGCTGTGTCAGCTCGCGCTATGGCATCGCGAACGTATGTAATGGTGGAGCTCACTGGAAGTAAGTATCGAGATGCAGAGAAGGTTCGCGTCCATACAGGAGATAAAACGGGGAGTAGCCAGTGGTGTCATGTCGAGACGAGTGCATGCGAAAGTAACGTACGACACAAGCAGCGTCGTATTCGTGGTGGTTGGTGGAGACGTACATTGAAGGCATATCGGTCAAAGTGCGGTTCAGGCGCTCGGTGAGGTCATTAGTTTGCGGGTGACACGCAGTTGATAGCTTGTGGCGGGTAGAGCAGGAAAGAAGGATGTCCTCGATTACGCGAGAGAAGTATCGGCCTGGATCGGTCAGAAGCTGTCGAGGAGCACCTTGATGCCAGATGATGTCATAAATAAGAAAGTTCGCGACACCCGTATCGCAGATGGTTGGGAGGGCACGGGTAATGGCGTATCGCGTCGCATAGTCAGTCGGGACGGCGACCTACTTGTTGCCTGATTTCGAGGTTTGAAAGGGGCCCAGAAGGTCGAGCCCAGCACGAAAGAACGGCTCGGCGGGAATGTCTATAGGATGAAGGAGGCCGGCAGGTAGCAGAGCTGGCCTCTTGCAGCGTTGGCATTTGGTGCAGCTAGTGACATATCGTTGGACGAAGCGATAGGGACCAGGCCAGAAGAAATGGCACCTGACGCAATCATAAGTGCGGGTGACACCAAGGTGACCAGTAGTAGGCTCCTCCTGAAGCTGGCGAAGGACAGCCGACTGCAGGTGGGCAGGCACCACGAGGAGGCGTTCAGGGGCCTTAGGATGCATACTATGGGGGTATCAGGTGCCGTCCTGAAGGAAGAAGAAGTGGAGTGAAGGATCGGCTGTGGGAGAGCTGAGACTGTCGATGACAGACCGTAAAGCCGAGTCGCGGCGTTGCTCGTACCGTATATTAATGAGGTCCGGGATAGACAAGACGCACGCATCGGTGGCTTGCTCGGTGACGTCAGGGGGAATGCATGGGATTGTGTGATAGACAATCGGCATCTTGATGAAGCTGACGGGGGCGTGTGCACAACGGAAAACAAGCATTCTTGGAGGCGCAGAGCCCAACGACAAAGGCGGCCTGGGCCGGTATTTTGTAGCGATGCCCTATGACTTCTTTTATAGTAGTCTTATCATCCACCATTCACGGCCGCGTGACCCCGTTGATAACGCGAGCCGACTGTCGCTCTGACCAATGACATGGCGCGATAAGCGCGAAAAGGCATTAGCACCGGAAAGGCATCGCTACAAAATACCGGCCCTGTAGGGTCTTTGATCGAAGAAAGCCAACGTAGGGCAATATGATCAGTTACGACGGTAAAGGTGCGGCCAAACAGGAAGGGACGAAATTTGGTGCAAGCCCTGACAAGAGTAAGAGAATCTCATTCCGTGATGGAGTAATTCTTCTCCGGTGCAGACAGGAGGGGACTAGCGCACGCAATAACACAGTCATGGCCGCTTGACGCTGAGTGAGGAGAGCACCGATTCCATGGCCGCAGGCATCTCTGCGAAGTTCCGTCGGTATAGTAGGATAAAAATGCGCTAAAATAGAAGTCGTGAGGGCATCAATAAGCGCCCAAAAGGTAGCAGCTTGGGCCGAGCCCCATGTAAAAGCAACGTCTTTTTTGACGAGCGCAGTAAGGGGACCCGACCCGCCTTGTCGGCGAAATTACGAATGAAACGTCGGAAATAGGAGCACAAGCCAATGAAACTGCGTACGTCTTTAGCCGAACAAGGTACAGGAAAATGCTTCACGGTGCGGACTTTCTCAAGATCGTGCTGGACACCCGCCGCGCTGACGAGATGGCCAATTACGGTTGTTTCACGGCGTCAGAAAGGGCATTTTGAGGCGTTGAGCTGGAGACCGTCATTTCGAAGTACCCTCGAGAATGGCAGAGAAGCGCTGAAGATGGCTGTCAAATGTTGGCGAAAAAAGAATGTTATCGTCAAGGTAGAACAACCAGGTTGACCATTTCAAGCAACGACTAAGCGAATCCATCATTCGGTCGAATGTGGCCGGCGGTTGCAAAGGCCGAAAGGCATCACGTCAAATTGGTACAAGCCATCTGGAGTTGAGAATACGGTTTGTTCACGGTCCATTGAGTCAACAGCAATCTGCCAATAACCTGAGCGAAGGTCAATAGACGAGAAATATTGTGCGTCGTCAAGACAGTCGAGTGCGTCGTCTATACGGGGCGAGGGATAAACGTCTTTTCGTGATCTTGTTGAGGTGTCGATAATCAACACAACATCACCAGGTGTTGTCCTTCTTGACCAGCACAACAGGAGCGGCCCAAGGACTAGAGGATGGTTCGATGATGTTCTTGGCCAGCATTTTGTTGACTTCTTTTTGGATTGTAACGCGTTCTGCAGCGGAAACGCGATAAGGGCGCCGGTGAACCGGTTGAGCATCGACGGTGTGGATGGTGTGCTGAACAACAGATGTCAGGGCTAAATGCCGATTTTCGAGATTAAACATATCGGAATATGACAGCAAGACCCTACGAAGATCTTCTGCTTGTGTAAGCGGGAGGTCGCGTGATATCATTTTTTCGAAATCGGCAGATAGCGAGAAGGTGGCTTTGAGAGAGCCGGAAACAGTTCCAGGGCCGTCAACGGCTAATATAGACATCGCGCATTCCTGCAACGACGACACGGTGGCAAGCGCGCTACCGGAAGGTAGCGCATGGGTAGAAAGGCCAAAGTTCAAAAGAGGCAGGCAGGTTTTGTTGTCGCGTATGGAAACTTAAACAGTGTGCGGGAGGACGACAGAGTTCGTCAGGACCACGTCGATAATCGGGGAAACAACGTCGTCACATCGCACACGGGAGGAGAGGGACATAATGGGACGTAGGTGGAGGCATGTGGTGGCAGGTGGAGGAACAGTCATAGTCATGACCATGACTGAGCAAAATGACAGTGACTAAGCGAAAAAAAGATTTACACTCAAAAACCGCGGGAATGGGTTCGGACGGGGGCACTAAGTGAAGGAAACACTAAAGAATGACTGTAGAAATCAGTCATGAGCATGACTCGGCAAAAATGACAATGACTCTGCGAAAAATGATTAACATTCAAAAGCCACCTAATTGAGCTCTGAAGAGCTCAATTAGGTGGCTTCGCGTCAGCGTCCGGTACCACGGCTGCCGCCGTGGCACCGGGGTTCAAACGACCACGCTGGCAAACACAGAGGAAAAAAAAGAAAAGCGTGATATTAAGAAAAAAAAAAATTTCGAGGCCGGGCGGGATTCGAACCAGCATAAGCTTGATCTCAAAGCGAGCGCCGTAGCCACTGTGCCATACAGCCACTTTTTTTTAACATGGTATTTATTACAATGAATGAAATGTTGTATTTACAGGGACTATTTACAATAATATGAGCACTAGGTGGACATAACTAATCAGACGTCAACGAGCACTCCATATGAAGATAACGTCACACACAGCAACACCGTCCTTCACAGCAAAAACTTGTAAGGGGAAGTTAAACACCTAATCAAAAGTGGATACCAAGCCGGCTGACATTCTTCTTGGTCGTAATGTCCTTTAAATGTATGATCATCTGAACGAAATGTGATCTCGAGGAAATTGTTTTTTCTGCATTTCGGTCTTGCATACGAGATTTCCATAGGCTGTGAAGGCCTATCAGTAAAAACATATCGAATGGAACATCTTCATACGGTCCAACAAGATAGCGGATACTCTGAGAATTTAGATCTAAATATTTTTGGAAATTTCTATGGATAACATCCCAAAATAAAATGGCATCTCTACAAACAATAAAACAGTGTTCAATGGTTTCAGGCACGTCACATAGGCGACAGTTAACAGACGAAACAAAAATATTCTTTTTATGCAGCCATCTTTTAACGGGTAATGTTTCAGTGTGTAATTTATAAAAAAAAAGTTTTTGTAGAAGGGGGAACTGGCATTTTGCGCCCTCTCGCAAACACATCATGTCCAGGTAATGTGATGTATACGGATCGATAAAACGGCGGAGGGAACAACATCGATATTAAATCTTTGTAAAGATTTTTTCGTGACGCAGTAAACAAATAATCTTTAGAAAATCGAACAGTCAGAAAAGAAATAGAAAAATAAACCTCACGCATAAACCCCCATAAACAAGGTCTAGAAATTAAATCTGAGGACACCACTAATTCTGGCAGGACATGAACCAGGTTAACCTGCATGAAAGCTCGTAATACCGGATGAGAGCTATCCCGAAAAAAGAAAAAGCGCGAGACGAACTGTCGCAGATATAAATGCACCAAGCCTAACCCTCCAGCACTCACTGGTCGAAAAATGTTGTCGCGTCTCATAGGTTCAAAACTGGAAGACCATATAAACGTTGAAAAAATCCTATGAAATCGTTGAATGTAAAGCCTTGCGCAGTGAAGAACCTGAAAGACATAGAAAACTTTAGTTGCCAAAACATGTTGCAGGCTTCTGCTCTTCTAAATATTCATAGATGGTGCGGGACAAAGGTATTTGTGTAGTGCTGGAGGGCTGGAACGCGCTCTCTCCAGTAGTGTGCACTGAACTTGTAGGCATGCAGTGGAACTCCTAGATATTTAGGTGGCACACAGTACCACTCAATGCCAGCATAATGTGATGGTGTAATGGCCCAATATCCAAACCATAGCCCTGAGCTCTTAGTGTTATTCATCCGCGCACCGGAAACAGAACCAAACTCTTCTATGATAGAAAGAGTTTTATCGATGCTGGGCTTGTCTTTGCAGAAAAATGCAATATCATCAGCGTATGCTAAAACTTTTACCTCATTACCAAAAACATTAAAACCACGAACACTGCTGCAGTTCAAAATGCTCAAACAGAGTGGTTCTAAATAAAGGGCAAAGAGGAGTGGGGACATAGGGCATCCTTGTTTCACTGAAGAACGGATGTGGACGGGATTAGAGAGGCTACCGTTGACAACAAAGCGGGTTGTACAATGACTATAACAAAGTCGAACGCCATTAAGCACTGTGGATCCTACATTGGCGTGTTCTAGAAGAGAAAATAAAAACGAATTCCGGACCCGATCAAATGCCTTTGCGAGGTCAATCTGGAGCATTGCAAGTTGATCATAAGAAGTCGAACAGCACTCAAGAACTGTGCGAGCGACGTGTATGTTAGTTTGTATAGAACGGCCTTTGATACCACATGTTTGATGAGGGCCAATAAGAATTGAAATCGCTACCTGCAACCGATTGGACAAAATTTTTGCAAAAATTTTGTAGTCCACGTTTGACAATGTAATCGGTCTATAACCATCAACAGAACGTAATTTTTCTCTGTCAGTACTTTTAGGTATTAACACTGTGTGGCTTTTTGTGAAAGACTGTGGTAATTCCTCTAGTTCAAAACTTGTTAAAAATATATTCAGTAGAACAGGCGTAAGAATTGACTTAAAGGTTTTATAAAATTCACCCAAAATGCCATCGGAACGGGAGTTTTTGACATGGGTAACTGATCAATGGCAACCTCTACCTCTTGTTTAGTAAAGGGACCGCTAATGACTGAACAGTCTTCATCAGTTAGAGGAGTTATTAAAGACGCAAAGTATTGTAGAAGCTCGGTGTTCTGGTCTTCAGAAGCACCACTGAAGAGCACCGAATAGAAGTCTTCGAATTGAGACACAATATCACTCGTGTCAGTTACTAATGCGTCTTTCGAATACATGTCGTTAATAACTTTCGTAGAAGCCTGGCGGCGTTCATCAATCAAAGCCTGACGTGTCGGCTTCTCAGAAAGTAAGGCGCGGTTATTACGTGACCGAACACGGGCGCCTCTATGGCGCACTGCGTCAAACTTTTGCAAGTCACATTTCACATTTGCAGTGTCATCAGCGTACGTTCCAGGAGATTCGCATTCAAGCTCATAAAGGCTATAAAGACTTTTCAACAATTTCTTCTCTTCATACTTTTTGTTAAACGACTTAATAGAACCAAGTTCAATGGCGACTGATCTGTTTTCTTGCTTAAAAAGCGCCCATGCAGCGAATATTGGCAAATCAAGAGAGAAGCAATTTTTCAGTGCTAAGCATACCTGATCAGTAAACATTTTATCACCAATTATAGATGAATTTAACTTCCAGAGTGCCCACTGAGGCCGGAAACTAGCACGAGTGTCTTCGCCTAGTCGCGTAATTACCAATCAGTGGTCGGAGAACGAAATAGGGTGTATTTTGCATTGGAGACTTCTAGAAATCAACGATGTCCAAACATATATACGATCGAGTCTGGAATGTGAACTTCCTTGAGTGTATGTATATGAAGGAGATTCCTCTCCTCCGCCAACACCAGGCCTTCTAGATCTTGACCGTCGGTGCCTCTCTTTATGTTTGGGTGAACGTCGGCGACGCAGTTGTCTGGAAGCATTACGCGTGCTGTTCTCCTCACTCGACACAGAGGTTGTCGAGGCACGGCGCTTCAGGAAAGTGTTGTTGGAGAGTGTGTTCTCCATAGGGGTTGGACACTGGTTCGGTGGCTGAGCAAGTGGTGGTTTCTGCAACTGGAATATCTTCTTTTGCGAGTTCGCCGCTAACTGCTTCAACGGTCTCTGGCTCTTGACTCTTCTTTGTTGCCTCTTCCACAGGCTCAGACTGTGCCGTTGTGATCTCATGCAGTCTCGCAAGCTTCTGCGCTGACCGGTGGTGGAACTTCGCTGGTGTCAGCTGCAGATCTCCCGTTGCATCTAGGACCTCTGTGACATCCATGATGTGTTCTTGCAGTGCGTTATCTGAAGGCCTTGTGCGATGTCGCAGCTTGTCAGCATACGTTACTACACAGTCTGCAGTCGTATGCCCAAAGCGTCGGCAATCGTGGCAACCAACTTTGTGGCAGCGAAGGCACAGTGGTGGTCTTCCAGGGATGAGTAGAAGACTTTGTATTCCGCAGACTGCCCGTAAGTGTGGGATATCGGCGACACTGACACCATCAGCAAGTCACAGAACATCTCGATTGAGAGTTCGCATTTCTTCCATATCTGATACTTTCCAGCTTTCCTTGGATATTGACAGCACTTTTCCGAAAGTCTGTAGTGCCTCGCGTATGTAAGCATCCTCTAAATGTTCAGGAAGCCATAGCATCTAAATCTTTACCTCCGCTGGCTCCGGATCAATCACAACACATCTCTTAGACTTAACCAGAAATTCACCGCAGGTCACTAATCTGGCTTTCACAGACGGCGATTTGCACGTCACAATCCAGACGTGGGACATCTGGAATTGTCCTATTGAGATTATTTCTCTCAAGTCTATAATCTTCCGGAGAGCGTCTCTGAAGTCTTGAGCACGATATGAGCGTCCGGTTAGGTCAGCATGTAGAAAAACGGAATCGGTGACGAGCTTACCAGTTGGGAGACGAGGCAGGACGATACGGTAGTCATTACTGCTGGCTTGAGCCTGGGCAGCACCTCGGCCAGTGGCCGATTGATCCTTTTGAGCGGAGGACATCAAAGCGCGACCGTTCGGAACGCCGTCTTCTTCTAGCGTGGCTGTGCCATACAGCCACGCTTTCAAGGGTTGCATTCATGCGAACCATATGATTGCGTTCGAGCGCCCTCGGTGAAAGAAACCACCTAGAAACGCGGTACGCGCGAGCGGCGCAGCGTGGCGCCAGCGGTCAAACGCTGTACCTACTAGCGGCGGCGGCGGCTGCGCAGAGGGCTTTCAACTTGGCTCTGAGGCGGAAGAAAACAAAATATAAAGAAGTGAAAAGCGCGCGCTATCATCGTCCAATCGGAGATACAGGAGAGAGAGAAGCGGCGTTTATCAAAGGATGGCTGTACTTTTCTTATATAGACGGTTTCATCCAGCGCCACCGCGCTCTGGCAACGCTGTGCGCCGGCATCCGGCGCCCCTAGAAAACTTCCGGTAGCCGTTCCTTTTGATCGTTTTGCTGGTATTTGTTCGCTCGCGCGCTCGTCCTGCGCATATTTTTGTGCTATTTTTTGGGTATATCCATAGAAGTGCGACTTGTGGTATTCAGTGTGTTGCGTGACGGCGAGTATATAGCTCTTGGAGCATCGACTGTTTTCATTACATTTACTCCTCAACGGTGTTTTTCAAATCTGGGAGCCTACCAAGAGCTCCCAGATTTGCTCTGCTCACTTCATCCAAGGTACGTTACTAGGTGGAGTAGCCGGACTGCTATAATGCTGAATAATAAAAGTGCTACTGCACGATTGTTCTGGCCGTATGTCGTGTAACTCACCCGAGAGCAGCTAGAGTCTCGCCCCGAGTTACACGACGTACGGCCCCAAGCGTCAGATACAATCGTACCCACCGAATGTCATATCAGACGCCCAATCATACTGTGTCTCTCCTACTTCACGGCAGCAAGTTCAGGGTGCGTTTATTACACGGGAGAAAAAAATCGAAATTTTGACGACGAAAGTTGGGGGTGCGTTCATTATGCGAGGGCGTCCATTACACAAGTAAATACGGTATTTCACTTATTCATACTGAAGGGCATAAATTCTCTTACACAATGTAGCATAGTAGCAGATAAAACAAAGCACAGAAAAATGAGAGCGTAGTAGCAGATAAAACAAAGCACAGAAAAATCAGAGTAGCGGAATAAAAAGTAACACGGGCCACATGGTATGTGGGTTTACATTCTTAAAGTAGTTGCCAGTGCTCTAGAAAACGCTTTTAACCATAGCATGAAACTGGATAGTTTAGGAGTTTGTTGCATGGGCTTGTAGCACAACAAAAAAAGAATGTTAGTGCAATGAGGCAATTCGACAACAGGTACACTAGACTTGCTGTAAATGTGGTTTTCATTACATATCCAATTGCAATGCAGTTTTCAAACTCTGTTATTTATAAAAGAAAACTGTAGATTAAAATGAGGTAAATACAGTATATACAGAACATCATTGCACCCCTTTTCCTGTGCTGTGTCCCACTTGTTTGAACTGCTATTTATCATTCACGATGTACCAACTCGTCCAACAAAAAGGATTTATTCACAAGTTCTCTGCATTGTCTCTTTCTATAGAAAGCTGCTACAATTTGCATTTTATATCAGCAATAGATTTTTATTAACTTCACGACTTACTCGGGCTTCATGAATGTATCTCTACGGAGAGCTGTTGGAAATCACCGATCCAGCAAGCAACTATCGTGGGTCAGTGCCTATGGCGTTATGGTGCTGAGCTCGAGGACAAAGATTTCATTCTGGCAGTCATGGTCAAATTTCGATGAGGCCTCATTGCAAGAACACTAGCGTACGCTTAGATTAGATGCATGTTAACTAGACTAAGGTCCAGTCCAAATATGTCATTAGAAACTATACAACATGGAACAAATTATTTCCATGAACTCTTTAGTGTGTACGATGCAAAGTTCCGTCACATATAACCCACAGAATGTTTCATGAAACAGCACAGAACTTCCACATGTTACATAGCCTTATAATTAAAAATAAAAGGGCAATACAAACCAAGGTGGCAGCCACAGCCTCATCCCGCACGGCTGCCTCTGCTGCCTCCAAATCTTCAATATTGTTGGGAGGTAGCCGAGGAAGAACTGGAGGCACCGTCGACAAAGCAGGCTGAGACACTGCACGGGTCCTGTCGAGAGGCTCAGTTTCATCCAGCCTCTGAGACATGACCCGTACCTCATGCCTCAGCTGCTGCAGCTCATGCAGGACGTCCCTGTTCTGCTGCCACACCTCCAGCTGCACCCGCAGCAGCACCGCTGAAACACAAAAGTATTTAGTTCATAGCAGAAGCGGTACATTTATAGCATATTTGGTTGTTTCAGAGCACTCTGGTAAATGTAAAGTATCAGGATTTGTACAGGTCCCGGTGACAAAAATTTATAGGTATTTAAACACTTTCAAGGGTGCTTCCAGCAAATAGAAGAAGAGGTGGAATCATTGTATTGTGTCTAATGGGGAGTACTTTGAAGGTGACCACAATATGTCCGAAAGTTAGCGAAATTATTTCTTTAAAACATATATCAAGAACTTTTGAGACAGACCTTGTGCATACTCGCGTCATCATTTATGATTAAGCATCTCAAGATTGGAAAAAATCTGCCTGCAGAAACTTTGCACCATACCTGTGGCACTTATGATAGCCATTGAACATGTTCTCTGCATAAATTAAATGATGCGAGAGAGACTTTTCAAATAATGTAGCAAGTTGAAAGCCTAGAGCTTTTTTTGCAGAATGATACAGATAACATTTCTGTCATACGTTTAGGTGTCAAGAATGAACTGCAGAATGAAAGCAACCTCGAAGTTATTCGACTTTTATGGGCTGTGTAAAAATGTAAAGAGACTCGCACATCATCTCCTCAGAACCTTCCCTTTGTGGTGGCTCCAAAGGAAATGTGCCGGTGGCGCTTTCCCCAGCTGGTACCTTTGCAAGGCGTGGTGAAGCTAGGGCACAGTAGCAGCAATCCACAATTAGCGCCAGGATAACAGAGCAACAAACCATTTCTCATCGATCATTATATAAACAAGAAGACCCCAGCGCAAGATTGGTTGCAAGAAACCATGCGGACACACATTTCCTCCATTTGTGTATCACTTAAATTTTGTACAATTACAGACATTCTGCTTAGTTTTGGCATAATGTGTAGTAGTGCCGTGGCCCTTGCAACTTTAGCCTAATAAATGAAGCATACAACCAGTTTGAAATGTACCACTAGACGTGCGATTATCCACACAATGACCATGCATAATACACGCTGCAATAGAAGTGTCATTTTCCTACTTAAAACTTTTGTATAAACATCATAGTTGCCGAGTGCAGATAGGAAACACCATGCACGCCTAGAAAATAGGGCTATCTGGTGTCCCAGTGCACTGCTAGAAAACTTGATAAATATGTTCAAATTTTGCACTAAATGGAATATTGAGAACACTAACTACTCTAGAAATGACATTACACACAATATCGTGAGATATAAAAGGAAAGTTACTTGAGAATTTTAAAGCGAAGCTTTGTACCTCTACCAGCCAAGGGTTCGGTCGTGTCCGCCGTTGTAATCAAAAAACGATCCCGACGAATCGCTAACAATTGCAGGTATAGCAGTATAGCTTACTTGAATTCAGGCATTCATCGTACAACTAAGCACTCGTTTTCGCAAGAAAAACCACAAAAACAAGCTTCAAAGTGATGAGCCAACATGATGGATGATAAGGGCTGCGGGCAAACAACGGAAACCGGCTCGGCGCGGTCAGCAAGATTAGGTTGCAGCTGTTGCAAAGCTTATGCACCTGCTTGAAAGAGGGTTGACGTCATTCGAAACCCTTCCAGCCTAGTAACTGCTTCGGTTCACTTTCTAGACTACCCCACTATGGGTAGACCACGGAAAGTAAAGACGGCCGAACGTGCATTCGCGGAACGTGCATTGATTTAACCTTGGCAAAGACTGTAACTACAGTGAAAACTGAAAATTTGAGTGTATATCACACCGATCATAAAGCAGTTTCTTTCTTCTTTCTGGGGTTTTACGTGCCAAAACCAGTTCTGATTATGAGGCACGCCGTAGTGGAGGGCTCCGGATTAATTTTGACCACCTGGGGTTCTTTAACGTGCGCTACAACGCAAGCACACGGGCGTTTTTGCATTTAGCCTCCATCGAAATGCGGCCGCCGGGGCCGGGATTCGATCCCGCAACCTCGTGCTCAGCAGCGCAACGCCTTAGCTTACTGAGACACCCCGGCGGGTGATCATAAAGCAGTAGTGAACATTGTTGTGAAGTAATTAATAATAAAGGACGTGGTTAAAGTTACGTTGTAGTGTGTGAAATATCAAGTGCGCCGCAGTAGAGCACTGCACGGGCCGATTTTTGCGGCCCGGGCCCTGCCCGGGCCCGTTTTTACATTGGGCGGCCCGCCGAGCCCGATCAAAACTTTTATGGCAAGACCCGGGCCCGGCCCGGGCCCGGAAATCATCTTCGGTACCCGCCCGGCCCGGCCCGCCACCCCTTTACCTTAAGCCCGAGCCAGGCCCGAGCCCGATTCGAAACCGGCCCGAACCCAGCTCGAGATCGAAAAATACATGTTTTTCAGAGTTGAGATGCCCGAGAATGACTCGCAGAAAGCCCGAGCCCGGCCCGGGCCCGCGTCAAAAAAAACCCGAGCGCGACCCGGGCCCGGGTCAAAAAGCACACGCCGTGCCCGAGCCCGGCCCGAGCCGGTGAAAAAACTCCTCTACCCGGGCCGGGCCCGGGCTTTCGGGTAAGCCCGAGCCCGCCCAGACAAAAAATCCGACAGGCTGTCGGCTTGTCGGCTATATGTTATTTTGGCCTGTCGGCCTGTAAGCCTGTGGGCTTGTCAGCCTGTCGGTGTTTGCCTGTCGGCGTCCGCCTGTCGGTGTCGGCCTGTCGGTGTCAGCCTGTCGGTTTCAGCCTGTCGGTTTGTAATCCTGTCGGAACATTCTATTCCGACAGGCCGCAATTGCGTCAGTATTCTCTGGCAATCACTTTCAGCGATAGCTTCACTTTCGCGAGAGTTCATGGCTCGGCCCACGAAAGCTCTTGCATTTTCCCGACGCTTGTGCGCAGGCATGCAGTGCCGATTCTCGCAAAAGTGAAACTACCTCCGAATGTGATTTTCCGAGAATACGATCCCTAGTGGCGTCATCAAGCATGCTTCATTATGCTGTCAGACAGTTCCTAAATAGAAAATACACCTTTGATTGATGGTTTCAAAGTTTTATTGCACAGTAATTCACACGCAGCCATCATATACATGCAAACAAAAATACTGTATTTACTGTACATAGGTACTATTTCTCGAAATAAATGAAGCTACTCAATCTATGTTACCAACAAATTTCTACCTTTATTCATGAAAAAGCTAGCAAAAGTACCGAGGCAATGGCATTCCTCTGCCATGCCTGGGTTCAAGCAGCACATGGGCGCCTGCTTTACTAGTACATTATTGTAACCTGTAGTAAATATACACAACAAAGTAGAAAGCAAAACTAGTATTAAGAAATCTAATAAGGTATGTTTGGGGACCATCATTGGAGACAAGCAAAGTCTCAACATGGGTTAAGAATGTGCGAGGGGGCCTGCCAGCTGAGATTCAGACTGGTTTTAAATGATGCTGCATATACAGTACACTCGACAGCGTTAAAGACATCGTCATTTCGGGTGCCGAGGACGCCTGTGCAGCATCCATCAAGGATGACTTCTCTCGCAAGTACGAAGAGGATCCAGCTTGCAGCATTGACTCGCCTCCCTTTTCAAAGGCTAAAAAGGCCAAGATGACCAAAGTGAGCGCCATCATCAGGGCAGCATACGAGGCTTCTCCGGAGCTACCAAAACACACGAGCATCAAGAAGTGGACGCTCGTGGTATTTACGTCACATATGAAGAATATACCACGGTGGTGGTGAACTCACTAACATCTACCTTGACATTGGGTAGCCGAATTTCAAATACATGTGTTGTCTGTAGGACCACTCTTTATTTTCAGGTTGATCTGTGCGGTCACTAGATGCAATATAGAAATGTGCACAAGCATTGCGTTTCAAGGACTGCATGATTACATAATTATGCCATCAACATTAATGTACACATACAGAAAAAAAACCTTCACACACGCGACATGGCTGCACAAACGTACACTCGCCAACTGAAAAAGACACATAGCACGCCTGCCTGGCAGTCCTTGCAAGGAATTTTATAGACGATGCCGGGATATTTTAACACGAAAGTGTTTTATGCCGGGGTCCACCAAGACTTCACTGACGTATTTCCGTCACGGAAATACGTCATACGGAAATACGGAATGACGTTCTTACAATGTACACGAACATAATACAAAGAAAGAAACCAGAAGAAAAGTTCCACAAACATGCAAAATTTGGAAATCGAACCCACGACCTCTCGGTCCGCGACGATAGATCGCCGAGCGTTTAACCCATTGCGCCACAAACGCATTTGCAGAGAGCTATACAGACGCGCCTTATATATCTAACACTCCTCCGTGTACCCGCGCTCTTGCTCGGGGCGGTGCCGCCGCCTACGAGCAGAAAAGAGAAGTACTGCATTATGACACTAACGCGCACTGACAGTAAACGCTTCGGTGGTCTCAGCACTACGACGCCTCGATGCCAGCATTCGAAGGGACGCTGGCATCAAGAAGCACTACCAACGCCACTGGCGTTCACCGTACTCAGCACAGCGGAGCGTGGCCTCCGCAATTAGCTCTGAAAATGTTTCTGAAGTTGATCGCGGAGGCTGCATTACGACGCGCTGTACGCGCTGATTTGACTCGGTGACGATTCAGTTACGTGCTTTGTCTTGCGCGTTGTATTAGTGTGTCAGTTACGTGCTTCGTCTTTCGCGTTGTGCTAGCGTGTGCAGCGTAGTGCAGCTTCCATATGCACGACGGTTGCTCATGGTCATCGACGTTGGTAGTCGTGATGGAGGAGACGTGCCACCAGGCGTCAGCGTGGGTGCATCAACGCCTAAGGGCGCTTTAGCCACAAAACACCAATAGACATTATATATCAATGTGCAATAAACATTACACTACTTCTGTGAAGACACGTTTCACTTTCGTGTTCTATACCGATTCCTATATAAGAGGGATCAACCACATTTTTTTCTTTTTCGAGGCAGTCTTTGACTAGGACGAGTTGTTGTTTTAGCTTGCTTGAAGGGATGTGGCAGATTTGTCCATCATAATCTTTGAAAATTCTTGACATTGACTCGCTCATGCCTCATGCATAGGGAGAGCCGCCCGTTTCCTTGTTCTCATCGGCCTGATGACACGCTTTTCTTCAGTCTTTATAAACTGGCCATGGTAGCCATTACTGACCAAATCCTGCGCCACTCTCTTCAACTCAGCTCTGCGTGCATCAGTAGTCGAGCACAATCGGAATGCACGGGTGAACAGTGTAGAGGCAACAGATCGTTTGTGTCTAGCGGGATGGGCCGAATCAAAGTGCAGATATTTCCCTGTGTGCGTAGGCTTCCGATAACGCTTGTTGAAAGGCCGGATGCAGTACGCATGACTTCAACGTCAAGGAAAGCCAGGCGACCATTAACTTATTCTTCAACGGTGAATTCTATTGTGCTTTGGAAAGAGTTCAAGTGCTGCAGAAAAGGTACGACGTCTTTGCGGCAGATAATAGAAAAACAATCGTCGACATACCGCAGGTACAATTTTGGAGCGGGCTGGAATGTCGTGAGGGCTTTACCTTCGAGGGCTTTCCAAAGCACAATAGAATTCACCGTTGAAAAAGAAGTTAATGGTCGCCTGGCTTTACTTGACGTTGAAGTCATGCGTACTGCATCCGGCCTTTCAACAAGCATTTATCAGAAGCCTACGCACACAGGGAAACATCTGCACTTTTATTCGGCCCATACCGTTGGACACAAACGATCTGTTGCCTCTACACTGTTCACCCGTGCATTCCGATCGTGCTCGACTACTGACGCACGCAGAGCTGAGTTGAAGAGAGTAACGCAGGATTTGGTCAGCAATGGCTACCCTAGCCAGTTTATAAAGACTGAAGAAAAGCGTGCCGCTGAACCCCCATCAGGCCGATGAGAACAAGGAAACGGGCGGCTCTCCCCTATGCACGAAGCGTGAACGAGTCAATGTCAAGAATTTTCAAAGATTATGATGTACAAATCTGCCATGTCCCTTCAAGCAAGCTAAAACAACAACTCGTCCGAGTCAAAGACTGCCTCGAAAAAGAAAAATATCCCGGCATCATCTACCAAATTCCATGCCAGGACTACCAGGCGTGCTACGTAGGCGAGACGCGAAACTTTAAAAGAAGGCTACAGCAGCACCGCAATGATGTAGCCAAAGGACACACGGTTTCCAGGCGCCCTAGCAGAGCATCATGAGAAGACTGGTCACAGTATTAACTGTGGCATGGCTTTCATCATCAAAAGAGGAGAAGAAATTATCCCGATAGCTCTTGAATCATTTTGCATACTACAATCGACGACTAACATAATAAACCGGAACGGGGCCCCTCTCCTGAGTTGTACGCAAGGGCCTTACGTCTTCCAACGCATATATAATAAAGATCACCATGCATCGTTCATTGTGAACAAGGACGGTCCTAGTGGTGCGCAAAACGTCAATCTGTTGTTTTTTGTGTTCGCTCAGTTGGCGAGTGTATGTTATTCAGCCAGTTCTTTCCTGCCAGACAAGTTTTCGTCAAACCCTAGATTTCATCACACACAAGTGACATTACCTATAATGAAGGATTAGTCCACAAATTATGTTTTCTCGCGCTGTTTTGGAGACCTGCGTCACTACGCGCAGTGCACCATCTAACTTATAGTATAAGTACAATTTCATTTATATAGGTATTTCTTCTGTGTGGCAGCAATTTTTTATGGGCTTGGAAGAGCCAGCGAAAATGGCCATCTCCACCAAGCACCGAGACGCTTTATGGGGGCTTAGTTAGAGGAGCCGTCATCTAGTCTGCACAGAACTGTTTCTTCATGCCCACTATCCACTGCTGTCATTTCTGCACACTCTTAATTTTACTACCACCAGCAAATGCAGATGATCTGCAAACCCTAATCTCGTACATTTGTATGCATTGAGAGAAGCATAGTTGTGCTTTCATGGGACACTGTTCTACACAGGAAATTGTGGCAATAGTGTTAAGCAACTAAACAACAACTAAAACATTTATGTGAGACAAAAATACCAGAGCAAGCATATACCAGGGTCAGATTTTCTACTTGGCCACTCCAGCCAATCAAAAGTGGCTGCATTAGA
>NC_051159.1:57565247-57624859 GCF_013339745.2 Dermacentor silvarum | reverse complement strand
AGAGCAACGCAACTTCTTCAGGCACGGGGAAGGCAGTGAGGGGGGGGGGGAGGGAAGGGAGGCGACGTTTAGCTGCGGCACAAAATGCCTATTTATATAAAAACGTTGCGAGGCGAGAAGGTGGTAAAGACTTCCGACGCTGCTCGACAAGTGTCCCGTTCTATTCTTGTCGAAAACCTCCGAGCCGCCCCCAGAGGCTCCTGCAACAGTCACCAACGCCGCGCGCGTTTTGTGCGAACGCGGGCAAAACGCCGACTGCGTCGACAACAGTTCTGTGTGTTGCCGGTGCTGCTGCATGTCCAAGTTTGTGCAGCTGATAAAACTACTATCCTTACTCCGTATAGCTCGCTACAAATTTGCTATCGCAATTGATGCTTCGCCTTTCGGGTGAAACTGCGACAACATTTTTTTCTCGAAGTGGTGTTTTCGGTTTTCTCAGACTGTCAAACGTCGCACGTGCGAATGATAGTAGTAGTAGAGGTTTGGGGTGGGAAAAGATGCATATTTAGCACGGCTCAGCATCTGAGGGGAGGGGAATGGGGGGGAGAAAGAAGGAAATAGTGGGAGAAGGGTGGAAGGGAGAGGGCAGTCGTCCTCGTCTCGGGCAGGGTGTCGCTACAGCCGGTCAGCCAGCATAGTGTCCGCAAGGTAGCCGAGGACCACCTTGAACACTTGGCTGGGATTGCGGGCTGGATGCAGCAGGTCCGTGCTGGTACCAGAAGGTAGGCCCATGCGGCGGAGTTGAGCCACCATGGTGTTGCGGTGTTGGTCGAGTGCGGGGCAGGAACATAGGAGGTGCTCCAGTGTTTCGTCTGCCCCGCACATAGAGCAGGCTGGGGAGTCTGCTCTTCCCAGGCGGAAGCTTCGGGCGGCTGTCGAGCAGCAGCCAATCCGAAGGCGTAGTAGGAGGGATCTCTCCCTTCTGGTCAGTCCCCTGTCAGGCAGCCGTGTCGGAGGGCTCCTCCGCCTTGCCACGCGTGCGTCGGGGTGGCAGCTCAGCAGCAGTCGTTGCAAGGTGCTCCTGGAGTAGTCCGATGACACGACCGCCTGGCTGGGTGCCGTGTCCGTGCCGTGTGCCTCCTTGGCCAAGGCATCTGCCTCTTCATTGCCCCGAATGATATACAGGTGTCATCGGTATGTTGGCACAAAGAAATAAACTTTTTTTATTGAGATAGCAATTATATGGACACTCCGAAGCGGATTTCTGCCGTCGGCGTCGCCGTCGCCGTCGTCGTCGCCGTGAGGTTCCGTATGACGTCAATGGTGATGAAATCGTCGCCGCATTCCGGACGCTGTATGGGCGAGTGAAACGGGGCGAGGGACGCGCGCTTTCACAGGGAGCGAACACACGTGGGAGAGAGGCAAAACTTCTTCACCTCGCAGAGCAGGAGGCGCTGCGAGCGCGCGACGCCAGCAAACGTGTGTTGTGTCGGCTCCGCCGATTTTCGGCTGGGCCCGTGGCCCAAATCACCCTACCCAGGCAAAACTGGCATCGAGCGATCCGGAACATCGAGCCGAACAGCTGGATACCAAAGTCTTCCAGGTGGGCCCATTTTCTCCAAATTTACGGCCGTTTTTCGACCGACCACGTCGGCGCCGTCGTTAGCGACGCCGACGCCCGGCCGGGTGGAATCGGCCCTCCGAGGGCAAAATGGCGGAATCCGCGCTCCAATTGCGCGCGTACGACCCTGAGGCGATGGCGTGGACCACGGTCCCCACCACCGGTGACGCAAATTCGACGGTTTTTCCGAAAATTCGGAGTCAAGCTTTACTTCAAGCGGCCGAACGCCGCTCCCAGGACAAAGCCAAGATGACGGCGTCCAACGCCGCCCCGGCCGCCAGCTCATCGTTCGGAAACATGAACGCTCCCGCGACGCGCGCCACGGGACGCAAGGGCAAGGCGTTCACGAAGTGGAAGCCGCGCCCAATGATCAAACCTGCTCCCGAAGACTACGTTATAGTAATCAAGCCCAGAGAACGTGTTTCTCTTCACGAGGCGTACACGGAAACCGGCTACGGCACCGCCATCTCGGCGTACCTCGGGCCGGAACGGGCCCGCGCCACCTCCGTTCTGCCATCGCGAGACCAAAACATCATCATCGTGCATACCCCGGACATCGAGGCGGCCGACCGGCTCATCGGGGACTTTGCAGTGAATACCGAGAAGGGATCGGTTCCACTTCACGGTTACTTGAGACAAGACGGCGGCAACACGTGCCACGGAGTGATCGTGGTCCGTAACACGGACACCACGGAAACTCTTCAACACCGAGTGTGCTGGCGTGCTGGCACCATCGTGGAAATCCGAAAATTTGGAACATCCAACAAGGCACGCATCACCTTCGCGGGTAAGGAGAAGCCCCGTTACGTGCATTATGACAACATGGTCGTCTCTGTGCAAAACTATTACAAAACTATCCCCGCCTGCGGCCAGTGTGGGGCCGTCGGGCACCGCGGGGATGCATGTCCGAACCTGCAGCCGAACACGTGTGGACTCTGCGGACTCCATGCTCCGCTAGTGGAGGGAGTGCGGGCCCCTCACAACTGTGTTCCCCGTTGTTCTGTGTGCGGTGGTGCCCATGCCACCAACTCTCGCGTCTGTGTGGCAAAATTCCGCACACCCAAGACGGCTGCCAAAAAGAGCGGGAAACAGAAAATGACGCCCAAGAACAAAAGCCGCCATCTTGGGCAACCCAGCGACCAGCTGCCACCAAACGGCGGCATGGAGAAACGAGCGGCGGAGACGCACGGCAAAACCGGGGCCTGGGTCAATGCCGTCAAAAACGGGCGCCAGGTGAGCAATGCGGGCGGGGCTGCTTCTTCCCCCCCTCTTACTCCCCTCCTAAGCGCGCGGAGCGCCGAGCAAGATCAAATAGCAGCACTCCGGGCCCAAAACGAGATGCTGCTAAAAAAAATTAACGAATTAGAATCCAAAATTAACCAGCCTCTTTCTCCTCCCTCCCTCCCCGCGACTGAGGTAATGGAGAGTGAGCTCGTGGAGCCGAAGGCGGCAACAAGTGCGGAGGCCGCATTCGACGCCCGTTTCGAGGCCCGTTTCGGGGCCATAGACGCCCGATTCGCCGCCTTGGAAAACCAAATCTCAATGATGGTTACCGCCATCTCAAAATTGCAAGACACAATTCCCGCGATGATTGCCCAACAAATTGCGCACTCCTCGCGCCCCTCGCGCAGGCCCGGCGGTCCCTACAAGGACGTATCCGGCCGCCCTCTCAAAACTTCTAGACGCACCCCCGAGGTAGATGATGACGACAGCTGCTCGCTTTCTGGTATGGAGGACTCCGCCCTCCTTGTGAGTGCTGGCTCCGGAGCAGCGTCACTACAACCCAACCTCAGCCTAACTGACCATGGCGAGCCGTCCTAAAATCAGGCGCTCCCCAAAAAACAATTCGGCCACCCCTGTTCACATTGTCCAGTGGAACTGTCGGGGCTTCCGGTCCCGCGCGAAGCGGGCGAATCTCCGACATTTCCTTTCAACTCTCGACTCGCTTCCAGCGGTGGTTGCCCTCCAGGAGCCAGGGAGCGGCGCCACCCTTACAAGCTACATCACCTTCCAGCAGGACCCCTCTTCCTGCGTCTGTGTGCATAAAAATTATACAGCTAATGTAGTCGACTTGGAACTTGAAACTGAATATTCGTATGTGATGGTTACACTTCTTCCGCTCAAGAAACACGATGCACCACTCCACATACTCAACATATACTGTTTCCCCAGACTCAAAAATATAGCGTTCGCAGCGCTGTTTAGCCGCGCTCTAAAGGCTGCGGGCAGGAACCCCCTGATGATTGTGGGCGATTTCAACGCCCACAGTACTCTCTGGGGGTACGTGCGTGAGGAGAAGCGTGGACGCAAGCTAGCGGAACTTACGTCCACGCTGGGCCTGACTCTCCACACCGACCCTGCATATCCAACGCGGGTGGGTAACTCCGTGACCCGGGATACGTGTCCGGATCTTACCTTTACCAAAAACATTAGACACGCAGAATGGGCCAACACCGAGGAAACCCTCGGGAGTGACCACTGCCTTATCACTACCACCGTAATGACTAAACCATTGGCAAGACCACACGCACAAGCTGGGCTCCCCGACTGGAATAAGTTCCGGCAAACATACATCAATTCGGCCTCTATCCGCGAACAAGGATACCACGCGTGGGTACAAGAATTGGTTACACACCTTCGTTCGACGGAAACCCAAATTAAACTCTCGGAGGCAATGCCGGAGGTAGACAACCACCTTCTGCACCTCTGGAAGGCGCGGCACAGCCTCGTCCGCAGATGGCGCCGTCAAAAACATAATAGAAAGCTCAAAATTCGCATTGCCGAGCTCACCCAGCGAGCGGCAGAGTACGCGGCCCAGCTCGCCGACTCGAACTGGGTGGACCGCTGTAACACGGCGGCCAGACAAATGTCTAGCCGGAGCACGTGGCGCCTCTTCCGCGCCCTAATTGACCCGACTCAAACACGCGCCGAGACACAAAAACATCTCCAACGAGCTATTCATAGCTTCGATGGAGATACCTCAAAATTAGCGTACAAACTACGCGACCAGTACCTTTGCACTCAACAGGACCCCCGAGGGCCCGCGTACTCGTATGCAGGTTCAGAGAACGCGGAGCTGGATCAGCCGTTCCAGCTGCATGACCTGAAGGCGGCCCTAGCTAAAATGAAACGAGGAACGGCACCGGGACGGGACAAGATAACCGTGAAACTGCTTGCCAATCTTCCCGACCCCACCTACGATACCCTCCTCGCTTTCATCAACTCGATCTGGCTTGGTGAGGCAACCTCCCAATCGAATGGAAGACCGCTCTGGTAACTTTCATTCCAAAAGCTGGCAAAGCCATAAACACAGACAACCTCCGCCCCATCTCCCTCACGTCTTGTGCGGGAAAGCTGATGGAGACCATGGTGCGGGACAGGCTGTCTGGGTTTCTAGAAACCCAAAATGCATTCGCAGACACCATGTTTGGTTTCCGCCCGCACCGGTCCGCGCAGGATGTTCTGCTTCAACTCGACCGAGAAATTCTTAACCCTGTCGAATACCCCCTCAACGATAAGGCTATACTCGCCCTAGACTTGAAGGGGGCTTTCGACAATGTCACATACGAAATTATCCTGCAACATCTCTCCCAGACCAACTGTGGACATAACACATTCCTGTATGTCAAGCAATTTCTCTCGGATCGACAATCTTTCATCCGAATCCAAGACGAAGAACATGGCCCCTATCAACTGGGAACGAGAGGTACCCCACAGGGCGCGGTCCTCTCGCCGTTACTTTTTAATCTGGCCATGACGGAGCTTCCGGCTCAGCTGGCGAAGGTCGAAGGCGTCCAGCACGCGCTGTACGCCGACGACATAACCATCTGGGCCAAACACGGATCGGTTGGAGACATTGAGGCCAACCTGCAGCAAGCGGCGGAGATCGTGGACGTCTACGCCCACCGCTGCAGCCTTCAGTGCTCCCCACTCAAATCCGAATTTGTGCACATTCGCCCGTCGCCTAAGTGCACCACCAAAATGGAGCTATTCCTGGCCAGCGGCCCGATACCCGAACACGATGAGATTCGAGTGCTTGGTCTCTTTATTCACAAACACAAACGAGTTGATACAACAACAGCCAAATTGCGTAAGGTGGGGGACCAGGTGGGCCGGATGGTCCGCCGGGTTTCCAACAAACGCGGGGGGTTACGGTGCAAAGACGCCTTGCGGCTGGCGCATGCATTCGTGACCAGTCGAGTCCTCTACTCGACTCCTTACCTCCACCTGCGCAAGTATGACGAGAACGCCCTCGAGGTGATTCTCAGGAAGATGTACAAGCGTGCCCTTGATCTCCCGATAACCACGTCCAACCACCGCCTCATGGGCCTGGGGATGGTAAACACTTTCGCGGAGCTCCGGGAGGCACACTTGACAAATCAAGGTACAAGACTTTCAAAGACGCCGTCGGGACGCCGCCTATTAGCCCGACTTCACATCCAGCACCCAACACTGACGGAAGAGCGCGTACGCATCCCCGAAGTCTGGAGGTACGCCCTGCACGTGCGGCCTCTTCCGGCCAACATGACACGTGACGACAACAGTGGCAGGCGCCTTGCGCGGGCGGAGGCACTGGCCCGCCACTATGGGAACAAACACGGAATCTTCTACGTGGACGCCTCCGGCCCTCACCATGGGGGGTGGTACACGGCCGCAGTCGTCCATGGAAACGTCGCGGTGAATGGCCTAACATTCAGAGCTCAAGACATAACACATGCGGAGGAAGTTGCCATCGCGCTAGCTGCCGCAGACCAGGACTCGCGCGTCATCATTACCGACTCGAGAGGGGCCTGCAGAAATATTGAACAGGGGTACATTCCTCTCATTGCGTCTCGCATCCTTCAAAACAGTGACTACCTCGGGGCCCCCGCGTCTCGAATGATCGTATGGGCTCCTGCTCATATGGGCCTCGAAGGCAACGAAACGGCAGATGCCGCTGCCCGCGCGCTCACTCTCCGGGCAACGCCTTCAGACCCTTCCGAAATGGATCCCGAACCCAATACGGCCCTAACTTTTCGAGAAATTACTCAACTATACCAATTCGGCCACGCAATTTATCCTAATCCCTGTAAGGGCCTTACAAAGGAAGGCAGAGGAACGTACACTCCTCCGCCTTTACGCCAAAACACTGCTGTGCCCGGCAGTTTTAAAGCACTTTGATCCTGCCTGTACAGGAAAATGCCCGCATTGTGCGGAGAAGTCTTCGGACATCTTCCACATGGTGTGGGCATGTAAATCAACCCCGAACCTCACCCCAAAACCAAACCCCACCCGGGAGGACTGGGAGGCAGCCCTGCTCGGCTGCTCCGACCTGGCGAGTCAGAAGGCCCTGGTCGACCGAGCACAAGCCGGCGGCCGCCAATGGGCTCCTGTAATGAGGAGCCCACCTAACGAGTGTGAGAGGTGGCCCCCTCCGGGCCACCTCAAGCTTCCTCCGTGTTAATTAAATTAAGTTTTTTCATCATCATCATCCCCGAAGGGCTGCAGAATTAAGCGTCTCTTTCCTCCTTTCCATATATAGAGAGCAAACGCGACTTTTTCCGTCGCGCGAGAGGCTGTGGGGGGACGGGAGGGAGAGAGGGAGGGGAAGCGACGTTTAGCTGCGGGACCAAATGCGTATTTATATAAAAACGCCGCGCGCGTTCAGTGCGAACGCGGGCAAAACGCCGACGGAGTCGACAACAGATTTGCGAGTTGCTGGTGCGTCTGCATGTCCAAGTTTATACACCTGATAAAACTACTATCCACACTCCGCATAGCTCTCTACAAATTTGCTATCGCTATTGATGCTTCGTCTTTCCGGTGAAACTGCGACAATGTTTTGCTAACCCTTATGCCCGGTGCATCACTTCAACTACTTGCTGCATGGTTGCCGCAGCGTCTGTTCAGTTCGTTGTACGTGTGCGTAAACATGTAGGAGTACCAGCAACGCGCAAAACTGTTGTCGACGGCGTAGGCGTTTTGCCCACGTTCGCACCAAATGCACGCGGCGTTGGTGACTGTTGCCTGTGCCTCTGGGGGCAGCTCGGAGGTTTTCGACTAGATCAGAAATGGACACCCGTCGATCAGTGTGGGAAGTCCTTTCCACCTTCTCGCCTCGCAACGTTTGAATATAAGCAAGTTTTTGTTTGTGATTGTGTGCTTACTCGTGCTTAATTACCTTCTTCGTGGGCAACGCATGCACACTACGTCTGCAATATTGGTGACCCGGACGTCCTTAGAACACGCAACCTTCTGACAACTTCGCATAACTGTATTGATCAGTGCATGCTCATGTGTAAGCTGTCAAATGCGAAATTCTTGATGGAAGACTCAATGCCGAAAACTGCGGAAGCTAGCTCTGGGGAAAAAAATTCTGCATGCTAATAAGGCGTTTGAATAGGTTTAAATTTTGCAGTAGGTGTATTGTCGGTGCCTGCGTATATGTGTGCAATACAAGGGAAGCGCTGACGAGTACGGCAGAAAACTACGTGGGTGATGAAGTTGGGAAATTTGGAGGCGCAAGTTGGAATCAGATAGCGCAAGACAGGCGTAATCGGAGATCGCAGGGAGAGGCCTTCGTCCTCCAGTGGGCGTAAATATAGGCTGATGATGATGATATGTGCGCAGATTTACCGTTCTTTTTCACAAACTAATGAGATTTTGTTGCTTGTATTGTTACACAAACAATAGGTTTAGTAATAAGTGCTAGTGTTTACGTATCAATTACAGAACAGTTAGGAAGGATATACGGGAAATCAATAACGTTTATGGGGCATTTTATTTCTGTGGCAGTCCACGGCTCAAGAGTAATTTTTTCTTATACTGGCTGTTCAGTTATTCACACGCATATCTTGTATTATGCAGGTCTGTGCCGTTCACTTCGACCCATCATGCTTCGAACGAGCGACATCGTATACCAACTGGAAGACGATAAAAGTAGAAGTACCAATGCCTGTGCCACGTCTGCGCCCTGGATCTGTGCCTAGTGTGTTCCCCGGGTGTCCTTCATACCTCTCGAAGGAAAACAGAGCTTGAGAGAAGTGCCAGACATCAAGCGACCCTGACAGGATGCCTCAGAACTTGCTAGTGCTATCCAAGAATCTGTTGCATCGTATGAAGCGGAGGAAGAAAGGCCACGCTTTTCAACACACCAAGAAATTAGAGCATGCCTTCAAGCAGCATCACTGCCAAATGTGTGGACTGTCGTACATACAGAGAGCTGCACAATGTTCCTGTACATTCTAAACTAGAGTGAGCCATGTTTGAAAGCCTCCCTAACAGTCTTTGACAATCTCAAACTTAGTGCCTGCTATCAAGGAGTTCTAGTCAAAAGGCAGAGAGGCGGCGTTCTTCCAGACACAGTTAACGATGCAAAATCCTCGTTGCAAGTTTTGGACAGTCTGTTTAAGTTGTCATTCGAGGAAGAAAACTGCCGCTTGGTAGCTGGAATCAGTAGACTCCTTGACAAATTTGAAGGCAACATTCATGCAGAAAAGAAAAAGACTGTGAAGTTTTGAAGGAACAGCTGCTAACACTTGCTAAAGGGCGTGTCCAGTAGAGTTCTAAACTAATGGTACTCTCATGTATTTCATATAGCATATCAGCACATGCATATAAGTTCTTAAGAAAGGCAAGCGGACTGACTTTGCCTCACCCGAGGACAATACGAAATGTGTGTTCATCTTAACAGCTAGCCCCACAAGCAGAGTCTTCAGGGGGCTGTTTTGTAGAATGTGTCGTGCACAGATTTAAGCAGCTGCAGCCTCATGAGACTTGTGTCACGTTGATGTTGGATGAGATCCGCATAAAGCCTTTCCTTGACTATAAAGGTCGCAGCATATGTGGTGCTGCTGCAAATTCCAGTGACGCAGCAACAGAAGCTCACGTTTTTATGATTCAAAGCCTGCTGACATCATTTCGAGAAGTGGTCTATATTCTTCCGCAAAGCACTTACTGCAAAGCACTTACGACGCAAAGCACTTACTGAAATGTATAAAGAATAGCTGGATTACCCGAAAAATGCAGACACCAACTTCTTATACCCATACTTTGACCTCTCTAACAACAGCGCACACTCAAACAGCATTAGGAGCGCCTCATGCAAGGATTTGCATGAGGTATACAGACTAGAATCATCGCAGCTTTTGAAATGTGGGTATGGGAACGTCCAAGGCACTAAATCCCAGCAACTTGAAGCGTCAGAATCTTAAACTTGCATTGCAGGTATTTAACCCACATGTTGCTGAAGCCCTTGTAGCCCACCATGAGACAATAACTTCCCTCTATCATGCGGGAGAAACATACTTTTTTAAAATCATCATACGCTGGTGGAGCATCGTAAATGTGAAGACACCGGGAAAGGGCGTAGACCATCGTAATGTCTTTGAGGAGCAAATATTGTGCTTGAGAAATGACCCTAAGTGTGCGTTCCTAGATTCCTTCATCACGTGGCTTTATGTGTGGGGATTCTAGAGACATGATATTGGTGGGCTCAGTAAAGAGACACTGAACACGCTGAGGTTGTATTCACACTCTCTTTTAGAGCTTTCAAAGTACTGCATCAGAGAAATGGGCCACAAGTATGTACTGCTTGGAAAGATACAGACTGCCTAGAAAGCTGCTTTGGCCAGTACCGTCAGATGGCAGGAGGAAACTACCACATATCAAATAGGCAAATTTACGAGACAGAGGAGAGGATTCGTTTACAGAACACTCTGCCAGCAATGAGTTTGGAGGACCTGAAAGGAATCGAAGACACAAGCCCTGTCAGTGGCACTTACAACTTTTGCACCACTGTCAGAGATGCCGACCTTGCAACACTAAGTGCACATATGCCTGTTATAGCATACGTTGGTGGTTATTGCGCCCATGCAGCAATGAAGGTGCTTAAATGTGAAAGCTGCCACGAAAGCCTAGTTATCGATAAAGAGGAGGCTGGGATGGAAAGCGACCCACATTCCTTAATTGCTTGATTGGACAGAGGTGGCTTGAAACTGCGGTCCCCGTTTGCGGTTACCTTGGAAATGCATACTGAAGTTGTCATCAAAAATATCATAGAGGAAAACCACTTTTCAAAATCTTTACAGGCACAGAACCAAAAGAAACTTGTTAGGCAGCTCACTTTACAGTCCCTGCCCCAGTTGCAAGAACTGACAGAATTTGCAAATGCCCACACATCTGAGCTCCTAGTTACACTAATTGCAAACTGTGCAACGAATGTGTTACTAAATAACTTATGTAAGCTTAGAAATGGTCTTCAGCGTGCTGAAAAAGAGGAATGCGCGAAAAAAGGAAAAGACGCATCTTTGTGGACAAACAGTCCTAAATGCTTTTGAACATCCGGTTAGACATCAGTTTTCTGCTGTATGGAAGGTCAAAGTGATATCGTAATGATTAAGATGAACTGTAACTAAACATTGGAGATCAAACATCACCAACCTGCTGTATATAAAGTTTCAATGGGTTTAAGAGAGAGTAATTGCAAATAAGCATTTCTTCGGTCGCCTTGCAGTCTACGTTCGGTTGTTTGATGGAATGTAGAGTAGCGTGTCGAATATTTGTATATGTGATGCACTCTTCCACACCTGCCGCGCATATTGTCCGCATAACAGGGAAAATAAATAACCGTGCTGTAGTGATTCAAAATTATCTGGTCAACGGCTGCAGTTCACAATTAACCAATATATTAGCCCTGTTGCATAGCTAGCACTAATTCATGGAAATCAAAAACCGCGCTTTTGTTTTCCGGTTACTGACATGAAGAGTGCCAAAAAAAAACAAGGTCAGCATGAGAATAATGAAAAAAAAAAAAAAAAACGTTTTGCATGCGCCTACTTCGTCGACCGCAAGTATCGCCCTATTGGTGGGTCACATTTGACAACGAAAAAACAATCCACAAGAGTGAGAATGCACCCGAAAATTATATGCTGAGTTCACATGACGCAGAAATAGGCCGCATGCCAAATCGCTTCGCTTGCTGGCTGTGCGATGTTCGTTGCTGATAACACAAACCAGCTGACATGGTTTGTGTTATCAGCAACGAACTGAAGTTTTAGGAGGCGTTGGCGGAGGTAACATAACGAAGCTTTCATTTCAAAAAGAACACCATGCAAATAACCGGGGGCTGAACTTATAGGCAAATCGTGAATAACCTAAACAACACCGGAAAAACTAATAGTTAAGGGATGCATCATAAAATACTTGTAGTGTTCTGCATACCATAGATAAATGTCCCATGTCCACGAGCAAGCTCGTGTTGCATGCTTTTTATTTTCGGTTTACAGAGAAGCAGTGAAGAATTGTTTGGCAGTAAACCCACAGATAACTTGACCAACATGTGCAGTTCTGAAGCAAGTTTCCTTGTACCATATGTGTGAATTAAGTCGCTCCATCAGACATAGACAACAAATTTTTCGTCATGGTAGGCTAACATGAAAGTGTAGTGCATGCAGCTGGCTTACCCGGATTTCGCTATCATTGGTTCTTGGTAGAAGTCAGTCAACGAGGAGGAGGAGGAGGAGGAGGAGGAGAGAAACATTTATTTGACGGAATAAATGGGGTTTGTGGTGTGGGGCCCACTTAGTTCATGGGACCCATTCAAGCAGAGGTGGCTGCCCTCAGTCCAGGGCGCCACAGGCAGTTGCCGCTCTGCGCGACCTGTCGATCAAACCGAGTTGATCGTCAAGGCTGTCGCTGGCCAGCAGCTCCTCCCACCGCTCCACACTCGCTTTGCCTATAGGGGGCAGTCTGGGGATGGCCCGGCATGTCAAGGTGGTGTGTAAAAGCGTTGGATTCTCAGAGCACCATGGGCAAGGCGCGGAGTATGCCGTTGGGTGCATTTTGTTAAGAATGTGTAAGTTGGGGTACGTGCCAGTCTGGTTTAAAAACCAGCTGACAGCCTCCTCCTTTGTTCTTTTTTTGGGGGGAGGGGAGTATATCCACCCGAGTACCTTGTAGTAATCCAAATGGCCGCATAGTCACACGGTACCATGGTAGGCTCCTCCGCGGCAGGCTCATGGAGTGCTCGGTCTGTTGTGTGTCCTCGAGCCACGATGTCTCCCGGTTACCTTCCAGTCCCATGTGACCCGGCGTTCATATTATGCTATGCCGCATGGGCGGATTTCGTGTATCTAAGGCGTCGCTAGGATCTGGAGTGCCGAGGAGAATACTCATTGCTGTTCCGCCGACTCTCTCATGCATGAAATTTCGGCAGGTGGCCTGGGAATCCGTAAAGATGTTCAGCGACCGTCTCTGGTTGTTGCCGTGGGCAATGGCTAATGCGATGGCCGTTTCTTCAGCCTCAGTGATGAAGGTGCAGTGAATGGATGCACTGCTGATTTCGCGAATATGATGGTCAACCACTGTGGCTGCAGCCACAGAGTTTCACACTATAAAACCTAGAGGGAAATGTGGCGCTGCTGCGCCGTGGTAGGCAAAGGAATGCCTGTATATTGTGGATTCGGATTGGCATCGTTCTTAGGAGAGCCAGAACGTCTTGAAGACGCGCCTGGCTAGCACCGTTCCGTCTGTCATAATGATTAGTTTTCTGCTAAAACAGGACGTAAAAAACTGCTTTAGCTTTATTATTACACAAAAACATGTTTTGTTTAATTTTGAGGACATACTATTGGATGCACAATTCTATGAAACGTAAAAAGTATCAGCTGGCCGCTAAAGGTGGAGTATTCTCGCTCGCTTTAGAACAACTTGTCGTCTGTTCTTGCTTTTCTTCGCTTGACACTGTATTGCAGGTGAGTAAACTTTATTGAGAGATGTAATATGGCTGAATAAAAGCCTTTTAAGTAGGTTTTATTTTGAGAACGCGTTATTTGTGTAGCCATATCCACGTTTTAGACGAAGCCTCGTACCACACCAGCCAACACAAGCCTCGCAGACACATATCCCGTCATTCCCATGAGGGACACGGCAGCCTTTAAGAAACTCGCATAGACGGTGGCGCCAGTTTACCCTCTAGGTGTTATAGTTAGAAACTCTATGGCTACAGCCCTATTGCGATTTCCATACACCGCTGCATCTACACACGTTGTGTTGCTCCTATTTAAGTAGTTTTTACGAAGAGCTTCAATTCAGCCATCCCGTCGCCCATGATGAAGTTGCGGGTCCATATTACGGGGTTTGGAGGCTACGTTGTACTTGGCCCGGAGGTTGGGTTGTTCATTGTTGTTCAGCGATGTCTCGAAGGGCGCCCACATGCCGAAGGCGTCCCTGCAGGTTCCTCCCGGTGGTGGTCTGTGTGAGTCTGGAAAGTTGAGTGGCTTGTTGTGCTTCCCGTAACTCTTCAAAAGTGTTACGGACGCCAAGCCTTAAGAGTTTGTTGTTGTAGGTTCCTAGAGGGAGCTTAAGGGCCGCCTTGTACGCCCGTCGTAGCAAGGCATATACCTCGTGTTGTTACCCTTTTGTGACATGCTGATAGGGGCTGTAAGTAACTCTGCTGACAAGGAGGCTGCGGACGAGTTTCAGCATATCCTCCTTTCGCATGCCGCGGTGACGGGTGGTGACGCGCGCAATCATATGAGCGACCTGTACAGTGGTGCTGCAAAGGTTGGTGAGGGTGTGGTTGTTTTGACGGTTCGACTGCACCCACATGCCTAGAATGCGAACGAGAGCTTTCTCAGGTATTTCTTGTCCGGCCAGTATAATGCGTGCTCGATGGCCGGGATCTTGGGTGCGGAGTTTGTTGCTCTTTCTGTGCCAGATGCGGATGAGCTCCGACTTCTCTGTGAAGCAGGCCAGGCCACAACCACGTACGTAGTCCTCCACCCAGGTGGCAGCTTGTTGCAGCTTGGCTTCTTCTAGATGCGAATCAGCTTATGGTCGGGGCTATGTCCCTCCCTTCCTCCATCGGCCGTGCGGCATGCACACCCCTACTGCGCATGCGCATCCTCCTCCCCCTCCTTTTCTCTCCTTGTCCTCTCTCCTCCTTCCTCTCGTTGTCTCATCTCATCTCCTCTCGGCCTTCCTCCTCTCCTCTCCGACGCTCCTCTCCGGATTGCGCAACGAATGGCAACACCTGCGGCACCGCGCGCGATAATGCGAAGCAGCTTAGGTTAGAGGCGCGACGGTAGCCGCCCCAGAGGCACCGGCAACAGTCACCAACGCCACGCGCGTTCGGTGCGAACGCGGGCAAAACGCCAACGGCGTCGACAACCGTCCTGCGCGTTGCTGGTGCTTCTGCATGTCCAAGTTTATACGATAAAACTACCTTGAGTCGACCCCATGACTGCTTCACATACCACTCAGGGTTCCCCTAGGGGAAGATGGTGTGATTTTTTTCTCCGAGGGAGCCCCGTGCGGTCCATAGCATTATGTCATCCGCATAAAGCGCGTGGTGGAGTCCCTTATTTTGTTGAAGTTTCTGTGCGAGGCCTATCATAGCTGCATTGAAAAGCAGCTGGGAGATGACAGACCCCTGCGAGGTTCCCTTGATGGGGACGCTTAGTGAGGCAGATGGAAGTGTCCCCAGCCCAATTGTTGCAGTGCGATTGGAAAGGGAGGTATTGACGTATTCGTAGGTTCGATGGCCGCAGTTTAGTTGAGCGAGTCTGTCGAGGACAGCCTTATGACTAACATTGTCAAAAGCGCCTTTTATGTCCAGGGTCAAGAGGATGTGTGCCCCGTGTTGGGGTACTGTCTCGATGACTTCGTCTTTGATTTCGAGAAGAACATCTTAGGTTGATAAGCGCGCTCGGAAACCAAACTTGGTGTAAGAAATGAGTAAGTGGTATTTTAAGTAGTTCTAGAGGCGGGTGGTAATCACTCTGTCATACATTTTGCCAAGGCACGAGATCAGAGAGATAGGTCGAAGATTCTCGATCTGAAGCGCCTTGCCTGGTTTCAGGCTCAGAATAATGTATGCATGTTTCCATTCGGGTGGAACTGTACCTTGTTCCCAGTGTGCGTTGAGGAACGTTGTGAGGTCCTGCACTGCTGCATCGCTGAGGTTCCTTATGAGGCCATAGTTGACATGATCAGCACCGGTGGTCGCGTTGCAAGTGCTGCTGTTGATAGCGGCATATACCTCATCAACCGTAATAGGGCTGTCGAGGTTGTCATTTGGAGTCCCCTGGTACGAACCCTGATAGGGAGGAGCGGTGGTGGAGCCAAAGCATTTGCATCGAATTTGCTCCAGCAGTTCATCTTCAGTGCCTGGGTTGGTGTGGATGAGTCTTGCTACTGCTTTGATCGTTTCATTTTTCGTTCTTGTGGGGTCGGTGAGTGACTTTAGGATATGCCAGGTCGGGGCCGTGCCCAGCGATTTTCGTAGAGTGTCGCTAAATTGAGCCCAATTAAGGCGGGTAAGTTGCGCCGCTTACTTTTCCGCCTCGATTGTCATACCTGGCGATCTTAGGCTTTAACTAGCGAATGTGCTTCTGGGTCTTCCACCTCTTGATGAGGCTTCGACGTTGCTCTCAAAGGTGGAGAAGAGGGCCATCAACTTATGGATTCTGTAATGTTCTGGCTATGCTCTTGGTGCACTTGTCTCTCAGTTGTGTAAGTTGTGCAGTCCAATCACTGAGATTTGTAAGTAGTTAGAGAGTCAAGGTGCTTTCTTTGCGAAACGCGTTCCAGTCTGTGATGCTTGCGTGCCCGATGGGGCGACATTTGGAGCACTCCGTGAGTTGCGTTCTGATGATGTAGTGGTCGCTGCCCAGTGTCTCTTGCATGTTTTCCCAACTGTACGTTGCCTTGCCCCGAACTAGAGTGAGGTCAGGACTGGTGTCTTGGCATGTGCGGTTTCACAGTCGCGTGGGTGCACCTTGTTCATTAAGCAAGTCTAACTGAAAATTGTCTATAGCTGCAGCTAATTGCCTGCCTTTGGCATATGTTTTCCTGTAGCCCCACTTGTCGTGGTGTGCGTTGATGTCGCCTAGTATGACGCTTTCTTTGTTTTGTGCGATACGGCAAGATTCGCTAATGAGAGTCCGAAAATCCATGTTCGATTGCCTAGGCCGGCTCTAAACATTCACCACGAACCTGCTGTCTTCGGTGTTCTTTTTCTTGTTTCCTTGCAGGCGCAGTTCGTTAATAATATTGTCAACATTGTTATTAGGTATAGTGTTATAGCTAATGGATGCTAGAGTCTTCTTTCTTTAATATACTGTAGGCTAGACCACTGCACGGGCCGATTTTTTCAGCCCGGGCCCGGCCCGGGCCCGTTTTTACGTTGGGCGGCCCCCCAAGCCCGATCAAAACTTTTATGGCGAGATCCGGGCCCGGCCCGGTCCCGGAAATAATCTACGTTACCCGCCCGGCCCGGCCCGCCACCCTTTACCTTAGGCCCGAGCCCGGCCCGAGACCGAAAAATAATGTTTTTTCAGAGTTGAGACGCCCGAGTATAACTCGCTGCACGTTACATGCACACCACCAGAAAGCCCGAGCCCGGCCCGGTCCCGCGTCAAAAAACCCGAGCCCGGCCCGGGCCCGGGTCAAAAAGCACACGCCGTGCCCGAGCCCGTGAAAAAACTGTCCTACCCGGCCCGGCCCGGCCCGGCCCGTGGGCCGGGCCGGGCCCGGGCTTTCGGGTAAGCTCGAGCCCGTGCAGTGCTCTACTGTAGGCCCTTCCCGGCACGTGCAGGAGTGGCACAGAAATGAAATGATTAAAAAATCATGGTGAAAAGTCAATACACAGAATGTCATACAGAAGTCATACGGAAAGGCAATGAAAAAAAATCATGGTGAGAAGTCAATACACTGAATGCGGTTAATACAAAAGTCGGTGTTATTGCAACACACAATATCCTGTGTTGCCACCTTCCCTTCCTTCCGGCCATCAAAAAAGTCGTATCCTGCAAGTGCGGGGAGTGTCCCTGTCTCTTGCAGTGCGATGATATCCGGCGGCACCAGTTGTTTGTGAATAAATTGTTGTAATAGACCCCACCTCGTTTACAGCGGTAGCCGCGGCAGTTCCATTGCCAGATTTCTAAGGATTTTTGATTTGGTGAAGCTGCGCTGCGCATGCTATTGCTGAGAGGTGGGATGAGGGATTTGGGGATCCAGCATTAAGCGGCTGGGGCTTAGGGGTGGTTGTGTTGCGGCAGGTGACGTGCCTGTGGTGGCTCGGTTTTTACGCACTATGTTGCTTTGTTTGCTGATGAGTGCATGTAGGTGATTTTCAGTGGCGTCTAGTCGAGCACTAAGTTGTGTGCTTTGGTGCAGGAGGGCTTGCTTAAGCGGCTGTGTAAGCTGCGGCGTGAGTGGTTGTGTGATCTCCTGTGTGAGGTCACTCAGCATGTTGTTTAGTGTTGAAAGGGTGACTGGAGTATCCTGCGGTGATTGCAGGGGTTTGATGGCTGAGGAGTTCAGGGAGGATGGTGCGGGGAGTGAGGTGCGGATCCCTGTGATGAGGGCTCTTAGCTGTGCTAGTTCTTTAGCATGTGTGGCTCGTAAAGTTGGTAATTCACGTTTGAGTGACTCATTTTCACAAGCTAGGTTGGTATATATGTGCGGGTGGTGTTTTTGCGAGTGCGGAGCCGCGAGAGTGGCAAGATCTGCCGGCCTACTCACCTTGGCACCATCCCAAGCTGGATGGGCATTGTGATTCTTCGTCTTCTTGGTACTGATGTTCTCCGGGTGTCTCGGCTGCTCTTGCTCAGTGTTCTGGTGGTTCGGCAGACGGGCCTGTGGTTGATCCTGGCCCGGACCCGCTTAAGGGAGGGGCGGGAAGGACGTGGATTGGGACCTAGATCTTAATGGGCTGCATGATGCGTCCGCCTCGAAGCTTAACCATCGAGGGCGGCTTGTGGGTGGTCGGCAGTGTGGGTTGCGACCGCGTTCAGAGAAAGCTGGCGTTTTGGTCGAGTGAGGTGGTGGTCGTTGGCGAACTGTCTTTAGGCACTGTAGAGAATCCTTAGCACCGGTTAGGTGTCCCTGTCCACAAATCTGGCACTTGGGAGAGCAGGCGTGCTTCGATGGCGGATTGAGAAGGCTGCAGTTGCGCCACACGGGAGATGTCGGGGTGGGGCATACGTCGGATCTGTGCCCTTGCTGCAGGCATAGCTGGCAGACTTGTCCGGTAGGTCTGTAAGGGTGGCATGCCACTTCTCCTCCGTAGTAGCGCACGTATCTAGGAATCATAGGACCCTCGAAGGTGGTGACTGCTGTGCTGGAGTCTCCTACCATTCGGGCACCCTGCACAGTGACGCCTTGCGTGCGGACGCGTAGATTTGCCAAGAGCTCCCCTGGTGGTGTTTTCGGATCGACGCTGTGAATTAAACCGCGCAGCGTGCCCTCTGGGGCAGCCACATATGTGTTGAACGCGTAGTCTTTGCCGCCCTTGGCCAGCGTGTCCACTCGACGGAGTACACGCGCTGTCTCTTCGTGGGGTGTACTTAGGATGATGATGTTAGATCCGGGTTGGGTTCGTACAATGAAGTCGTTGCCCGTGCAGTGGGGGTGGAATTTGAAAGCGGCCAGTATGGCACGAGAGATTCGATGTGTGTAGTATTCCTTGATGGGTAGGCCTTTCTTCGGTCGCATTACAATTTTAAGGTCGCTTCTTCGCAGCGGCGGAAGTTGTCAATCGCAATCGAAACAAGTCAAATCGAAACAATAGGTTGAATGGTTTACGGGTTCTACGCATTAAAGTGACTAGGCTAATACCCAATTTTCTTTCCATTCAAGTATATCGGGTTATGTGCGAATACTGTAGCATGCATCGCGTGTGTGCGAGGTGCGGTGATGATAGCCATATGGCGACCTCGTGTACCACCCCTTACTGCAAGTGATGCGGTGTTTTTGGACATGAGGAGACTGGGTGCGATGAAGAATGCAGAAAGTGTGGTGGGCGCCATGGTATCAAGGCGTGCTTTCGTGGAAAACATACGCAAAATCGTATGCCGGTGCCGCGTGGCAACATCCACCTGCAGACGAAGCGTCATAGCGAAGCACGCAATTGGACAAAGAATTCCCGGCATTACCAACATCACTACGAATGCAAGTTCTTCAGCCCCGTGTACCGAAGTCGCCAAACAAGACCCACGATTACTGGGACGGTGATGTCTCAAAACAAAAAGAAAGCAGCAATAAAGAAGCATCCAACATGGCCACCAAAGAATCCAGTACAAGCGAACTGTCATCTTCGTCCTGCACAGAGAGTGCAGGTACAACTGATACAGCAGTGGTGCAAGAAATTCGCATAATAAACACGTCTGAGGTCTCCCTCTTGATACGGACAACAGCATATCAGAAGACGCAGTGGAAAAAAACAAAGACACGTCTGAATCAAATTTTCCACTCTAGCAACAAAAAAAAAAAATAAGCCTTGATTTCCAGCAGTGAAATTGGTAGCGGTGAAGCGAGGGAAGTGATGCCCCCGCCCAAAGATAACGCAAGAAAAGTTGAATAAAGTGATTAAAAAATTAAACACAGCTGAGGGTCAAAATAGCCCAACCGTTAATGCCACACTCCCAGGGGCTCTAATAAATGGCAAGCAAAGGCACCGAGTAATATCGAGAAGAAAGGAGATAGAAGAGGAGCAAAATCATCAAAAGAACGCGTTAGCCCAAGCACGCAACGGGGAAATGACTAGCACTGATGGTGATATCAAACTGAAAAAGACCAACAAAAAACAAAGAAAACATTCGCCGTCACCTGATTCGTCTGCTAGTGACATGGAAGTCACAGATGCGCGGGCGGGAGAAATGGGGGAAGCGCTTTGCTCTAAGCATGTATCACAAATTTGATAATATTAGAGCGCGTGCGGGAGCAAGTGAGAGAAGCCTTTTACCCGAAAACAAGATCACAAATGATAAAATTATAGCAGCCGTGTACAATAAATGCGGCTGTATATGGCTCACAATTCAATTCTCAACTTAAATGCAAGTATAAAGACTCCATTGTATGTGTACCCGCCGTGGTTGCTCAGTGGCTATGGTGTTGGGCTGTTGAGCACGAGGTCGCGGGATCGAATCCCCGCCACGGCGGCCGCATTTCGATGGGGGCGAAATGCGAAAACACCCGTGTACTTAGATTTAGGTGCACGTTAAAGAACCCCTGGTGGTCCAAACTTCCGGAGTCCCCACTACGGCATGCCTCATAATCAGAACTGGTTTTGGCACGTAAAACCCTATAATTTAAATAATTAATTCAATGTATGTCATTTAATGTTCGGGGTTTCCGTAATGCTGAGAAACAGAAACAATTGATTCGTTTCCCCCGAGAAAAGAAAATCGATATCATCTTCTTCAAGAAACAAACTTGCACAGGCAACAAGACGTGGCTACTTCTAAAGCAACCAACGGGGTAGAAGGCTTCTTTTCACTGACGAGCAATAGATCATGCGGTACGGGAGTTGTTTTTGTTTCGAGCCCATACCGCTTGCACCTACGACACCGACGGCATAATAACTTGTGTGGATATATTCTTAAAGGGCCGGAAAGTCCGATTTATTATAGTGTATGCCCCTATAACAAGGAGTTTAACTAATGAGTTTTTTAAAACTTTATGGAAATACACGCCTAGAAAACCACCTTGCGTGGCGTTGGAGATTTCAACTGCGTCTTGGACAGTAATAGAGATGTTCGCGGACCAGGGCAGTGGGAAATCAAACTACCACGCCAGAGAACTGAATAAACTGTTAACGTGCCAAAATATCTCAGATGCATGGTTATGGTTACATGGTAACACATTTGAGTGCAGGCGTTCATGCGGACGAACAGAAAGCAGGCTGGATAGAGCTTATTTGTCGCCTTGTCTCCTAACGGAGCTGGACGCAATCAAGACTATGAATGGCCCAGAAGGATCCCAAACTTTTAGTGACCATAAACCGGTTAGTTTTACACTAAAGAGACGAGAAGTACCAGCTCACACCCCAAGAATGTGGCGTATGGATGCATCGATATAACACGTCCAAACAGAATGCGAAGACATAAGAATGAAGCTAAAGAAGAGCTTTGAAAATAATCACGAAAATAGAAAGGGCGCGCTTACGTGCTCCTTCTGCATATGTGGCCAGCACGCTGTTGAGACGCCAGCTCCAACCACTCTCTTCATGGTATTGACGATTGCAACGTTTGCAATAGACCCCTTTCATAAATACGCCACCTGACGGTGGGCTTATCGACATTTTCGATTCGCAAAGGATTCTGGGATATAAGCCACCATGATTAGGTCATGCGGTTGTGAGTCCGTGCGTGTCCCCATTTAGTGTATCCGTGCGTGGTGCAGCCGGCTGTAATCTCGCTGTCTCCGGAATCCCTGCGAATGTATTCCATCGTGCCTTGCTTTGCAAAGACAGTGCAACTGATTTCGGCGCCGTAATGAGCGGCGTCAATTACCCTTCGACGGGATGGACGAACGATTTGGCGCGGCGGCCGCGGCTGTTGAAGTCCTAGTTGAATCAACTGGCGTCGTCCTCAGGGTCGAAGAATAAAGCTTGTCGGAGCTACAAGCTGCTGACGGAAAGTTACGTCGTAGCGTCAACTATAAGTGCCTGCTACGACCAAGAAATGTGAGTGGCTACGATCAGTTGTGTCCTTTTCTAATATGTGCGTGAAGCTTGCCGTCGTTGTAGACGCTTTGCATTATGCAAGCGATGACGAAGAGGCGGCAACCTTACACTTTCCAGTGCGCTTAATCCCCTGCGTAGACGTAGCTTCTACAAACACTTCTGTAAATCATCATCATCATCAGCCTATATTTTATGTCCACTGCAGGACGGAGGCCTCTCCCTGCGATCTCAAATTACCCCTGTCTTGCGCTAGCGTATTACAACTTGCGCCTGCAAATTTCATAACTTCAACATCCCATCTGGTTTTCTGCCGACCTCGACTGCGCTTCCCTTCTCTTGGTATCCATTCTGTAACACTAATGGTCCACCGGTTATCCATTCCACGGAATATATGGCCTGCCCAGCTCCATTTCTTCCGCTTAATGTCAGCTAGAAGATCGGCTATCCCCGTTTGTTCTCTGATCCACACCGCTCTCTTCCTGTCTCTTAACGTTAGTCCTAAGATTTTTTGTTCCATCGCTCTTTGTGCGCTCCTTAACTTGTTCTCGAGCTTCTTTGTTGACCTCCAAGTTTCTGCCCCATAAGTTAGCACCGGTAAAATGCAATGATTGTATACTTTTCTTTTCAACGACAGCGGTAAGCTCCCAGTCAGGATTTGGTAATGCCTGCCATATGCGCTCCAACCCAATTTTATTCTTCTGTAAATTTCTTGATCGTGATGAGGGCTCCCTGTGAGTAATGAACCTAGATAAACAACAGACTCTAGAGACTTAACAGACTCTAGAGACTGACTGGCGATCCTGAATTCTTGTTCCCTTACCGGGCTATTGAGCATTATCTTTGTCTTCTGCATATTCATCTTCAACCCAATTCTTACACTTTCTCGATTAAGGTCCTCAATCATTTGCTGTAATTCGTCTCCATTGTTGCTGAATTGGACAATGCCGTCTGCAAACCGAAGGTTGCTGAGATATTCGCCGTTGATCCTCACTCCTAAGCCTTCCCAGTCTAAGAGCTTGAATACTTCTTCTAAGCATGCAGTGAATAGCATTGGAGAGATTGTGTCTCCTTGCTTGACCCCTTTCTTGATAGGTAACTTCCTACTTTTCTTGTGGAGAACCAAGGTAGCTGTGGAATCCTTGCAGATATTTGCTAAGATATTCACGTATGCCTCCTGTACCCCTTTGATTACGCAATGCCTCTATGACTGCTGGTATCTGTACTGAATCAAATGCCTTTTCATAATCTATGAAAGCCATATAGAGAGGTTGATTGTAATACGCAGATTTCTCGATTGCCTGATTGACGACATGAATATGATCCATCGTAGAATATCGTTTCCTGAAGCCAACCTGCTCTCTTGGTTGGCTGAAGTCAAGTGTTGTCCTGATTCTATTGCAAGTTATCTCGGTGAATATTTTATGCAATACCGAAAGCAAGCTAATGGGTCTACAATTCTTCAATTCTTTAACGTCTCCCATTTTATGGATTAGTATAATGTTGGCGTTCTTCCAACTCTCTGGTACACTTGAAGTTGTGAGGCATTGCGTATAAAGGGCCGCAAGCTTTTAAAGCATAATATCTCCTCCATCTTTGATTAAATCTACTGTTATTCCATCTTCTCCAGCAGCTTTTCCGCTGGTCATGTCTTTCAAGGCCCTTCTAACTTCATCGTTAGGTATAGAAGGAGCCTCTGTATCCGGTGAATCACTCTTTAGAATGAAAGTAGCTTGGCGGTTTTGGGCACTGTACTGATCAGTATAGAATTCTTCCGCGGGTTTTAATATGTCATCGAAATTGCTGATGATATTACCATGCTTATCTTTCAGTGCACACATCTTGCCTTGTCCTATGCCAAGCTTTCTTCTTATTGATTTAATGCTGCGTCCATATTTTACCGCTTCCTCAATCTTTCCCACGTTATAATTTCAAATATCGCTTACTCTTTTTATTTTGATCAGTTTTGACAGTTCAGTGAATTATATCTGATATGTCGAGTTGGACATTTTCATGTTTTGTCGTTTCTTTATTAGGTCCTCTGCTTCGTGGGAGAGCTTACCTACTGTTTGCCTTGGTGCCTTACCTCCCACTTCAATTGCTGCTTCTGAGATCAACCTAGTTAAGGTTTCATTCATTACTCCTATGTTGTCTTTATCTTCATTTTCGAAAGCTGCATATTGTTTCGAGCACCAGCCTGAATTGTTCTCCTTTTACCCTTACTGCCTCTAGGTTGTCCTGTTTCCTCTTGACTAATTTCAGTCGTTCTCTCTTCAAATTGAGAAAGCCTAGATCTCACTAACCTATGGTCACTGCACTTTACCCAATCTAACACTTCTACATCCTGCACTATGCTTGGATCGGCAGAGAGTATGAAATCTATTTCATTCCTCGTTTCTCCATTAGGGCTTTTCCAGGTCCACTTGCTGTTACTGCGCTTCCTGAAGAAGGTATTCATTATTCGGAGCCTATTCCTTTCCGCGAATTCTACTAACATATCCCTTCTTGCATTCCTAGAATCGATGCCGTAGTTGCCAATTGCTTGCTAACCAACCTTCTTTGTCCCCGTTTTTGCAATGAAGTCGCCCATGACTACAGTATACTGAGTTTGCACCTTTCTAATCGCTAATTCAACATCTTCATAAAACTGTTCTATATCTTCATTATCATGACTAGAGGTTGGGGCGTAGGCTTGTACTATCTTCCTTTTTTACCTCTTATTCAGCTTTATTACGACGACTGCTACCCTCTCATTAATGCTATAGAATTCATCAATGTTGCCCGCTATGTTGTTATGGACTAGAAATCCTACCCCGGATTGTCTCTTATCTGGAAGACCTCTGTAGCAGAGGACGTGGCCGTTAGTCAGCACTGTGTAAGCTTCACCAGTTCTTCTAACCTCACTAAGGCCAATAATATCCCAGGCAATGCCTGACATTCTTCAAATAGTCCTCATAAGCCAGCCTCACTCGAGAGGGTGCGCGTGTTGAACGTTGCCAGGTTCAGCTTTCATTGGCGGCCTGCTCTGTAAATATGAGACTGTAAATCCCAATAGATAGTTTAATCTTCCCGGCCAAATCGCTAAAGCTCAAGTCCAGCGTTGACGCAGTGTTTGTTAGTGGTAAGCCCTGTTTACTCTAGGTTCACCGCAAACAAATATTCTGTGCGAGCTGGCCTAGCAAGAAGGCCGTGCTTTTTCTGACGCTAAGCGTTCAGTAGACACTGCGGGAGACGTTTGATAGTGCTTAAACATACAGGTACAACCACTACAAGCAGAGACGCGTGAACCAGAGTATCAAGTCCCCAAATTTGAAAAGGCAAACGAACCTT
This sequence comes from Dermacentor silvarum, assembly GCF_013339745.2. Taxonomy (NCBI): domain Eukaryota; kingdom Metazoa; phylum Arthropoda; class Arachnida; order Ixodida; family Ixodidae; genus Dermacentor; species Dermacentor silvarum. Next base: position 57,599,522 of record NC_051159.1, on the reverse strand, counting down.
GCTGGCGACGCCATAAATTCAGAGTTGGATCGCTCACCATGCGAGTATAAAAGGAAAATAGTCGCGTGTTCACCTTTGTACTGTGGCACTGTGCTAGCTCCTTACACAGTTTAGGCAAAAATAAAGCGGCAGAAAATGATTATTGCACAAATTAGTTTGAGGGCAATCTAGGTATAATATATCGATAAAAACGAAGGAAAGAGAAATATATTGCCCAATGTATTCCAAAGCTAGCACAGCATTGTTTAAGGTGTTCCATGAATGCATCATACTAAAGTGCCTATTACCTGGATGTTGCGTGAATGGTTGCAGTGCGAACTTAATACACACACACGCAGAAGACAAGTAGACCGGACAATCACTGGACAGGACGGACCTAGTGCTCATGCAGTCTATGTGTGTGTGTCGAGTTTGCACAGCAGCCATGAAAACAAGCAACAGCAACCAACCAGCCTGCCTTATCGCTTTGATTGCTTATGGCCTGTCTTGTTTTGTAGGGAGTCCATGTTCTTCATACGGGCGAGATACTTCCGCAGCCAGAAGAAAACCCAGGTGCCATATCTTGTTCACGTGACAATGAGTAGAGATGGTAGGGTTCTTGGCGGCTACTGTAAATGTCCAGCAGGAAGAAAAGCCTGCAGCCACTTACAAGCTGTCCTGCAAGTAATTCTTTTGGTGCAAGAAAAGGGCTTCCAGGAAGGTCCAGACCACTTGCCGTGCACAGATTTGCCGCAAGTTTGGAGACGGCCTCGCACACAACATGTGAAAGCAAGCAGCCTCCAAAGTGTGGACTGGAGAAGAGTGGATGAGGGTGGCCGAGACATGCCCTTGCCATGTCGATTATACATCGAAAAATGCAAACAGCGCAGTGCAGATGAGAAGAGGAGCGATGCCCTGCTTTTTGCACGTGGCTTGGCCAAGGTTGGAGCGGACAGTGCTTTGGTAGCATTGCTATCTGCTGCAGACCGTGCACAAATGTGCATTACTAAGTGTGGGACAGTTTTTCATGGGTCACCAGTGGCATACCGCCATCCTCTTGCTCCGCATGGATTTAGCGTCCTTCTATGCAAGACACTTGAAAGAGGCTTGAACTCAAGTGTGCCCCCGCGCCTGCCTGAAGAAATAGTACTATTCACTGAGAGCATACTGTGGGCTATCCCAGGTGACATTGACGAAAATAAACAGCGCATCTTGAAGGTACTATAATTTCCTTATCTTTATAGATATATTGAATCACGTCACGTGTAATTATGAGCTCACTTAACATAATAGCACTCATCTGCCGAAGGTCTAAAGTGTTGTAGAAGTGTCAGCACACTGTGATTGGAGAACACATGCTGAATGTTTGGGCAGCTACCTCTCTGACACAAACAAATGAATGCACAGACTGCAGCATAATTTTTGTACTTGAATAACCAACCTTTGTGTCTGTCTCTATCTTGCCGTCAGGATAGATAGTACATGTTTTTCGCCTGAAATGGTGCTCAATTTTTAATGGTACAAGAACTCTATATGAGTTGTAACAACAATGCTTCAATACACATAGAACAAACAACGTTAGGTATAAAAGACATCCAATTTCGTTCGCGTTTCCTTTTTGTCTTGTGTAATTTTCCACATGTACCCGTACCAACCTCATCCAGTAAATTGCACAAAGTGCTTGTGACAAGGTTATGTACACACGACTTAAAAAAGGAGGTCTAGGAGTTACACAAGCTTCCAACTTAATTCAATGGGGAAACGCAGAGTGGATTTATACAGATACTATATATGTGACGTAGATTGAAAGAACAAAAAAGCTAACATCATGAAATATACGTGTGGAATCAATAAAAAGCAGAAATAAGACACGTAACAAAAAAGAAGAAAGAAAATATAAAGACCAAATCAATATCACACGCACTATAACCTAAATGTGCCTTACACAGCCTCAGTAAGATAAAGAAGCTCTTTCTGTGATAGCCCCGACAAGGCCCCACTGACACTGTTTCCAACCAGGAGATTATTCTCAGCCACCTCCATGATCTCACATGTCTGACTCTTATGCCTGGCGACAACTGTGCAGTTACTGGACATCCGCTGACAATCACTATCCCGGCATTGCAAACCTCTTTCCGCATGTAAGCGGAATCGCATGCACAACCATCTCTGCACATTCCATGTACTGGTTCCTGCGGTTCTTTGCACATAGGTGGGCCCTCATATCTTGCACAGCTTGTGGGGTGCCCGAAGAACTACTTTCACCCCGACATGGCCTCGCATCTTTTTTACACAATGGGAGATGTAATGAAAGTACGGTATTACAGCAGTCTCTCTACTTCCCCTGTTATCAGATCACCGCGGCTCTTTGCTGCGCCCGGACCTCTTGATGGTTTCCAGTAAATAACCTGCAACAGATACAATAACAGAGCCTGGATATCCTGGTTGCTGAAGCCAACCAACGCTGGCCTGAAAGCTATCTTGCACCACATCGGAAAGGCTTGACTTGGTGCCAAGAAAGGAAATACCGGGTCACAGCATCTAACTTTGGCACCTGTACTATTGCGGAGACAATGGACAGATAAAGGTCTTGGCAACCTAACTTCATCAAAGGACCTATCCAGGGTTCCTGCTGTCATGGGAATCACTCATATATACCTCTGTGATTGTGCATATTCAACATTTTCGCCTTGAGCAATACCAGAGGTGATTTCTCTAGAAAACAGTATCTCATCCTTAACATATGCTTACCATTTTGACCAACTTCTAACATTGAGGCTAATTTTTGTCGTACATAATTTTCAGTTATAATAAAGAAATTTTACATAAAGTTCAGGACTAATAGATGTCCGGTCTGTAAGGCTTGGTCGAGATACTAAGCGACTGATGCGCATATAAAAATTATATGTTGTGCCTCATTCATTCACTTGCTTTTTATTATGATTATTATTACGAACCTAATAAAGCAAAACTTCCTTTGCCTACCGCCTCGTGACTTGGCCTGTCATGGTCATCTGCCTCACTCAGTAGAAGGTGCTGCTTCATAAAGCTTTCAGAATACAAAGGTCTCAAATGCGATTCTCACAGCGAAGCAACCTGACGCTATACCATTGTGGCCATGAATGTGGGCCTATAAGGAATATAAATACCAAATAGCACCTTTATCAGCTTCGATGCGTGCTTTGAATGATATAGCAACAATGTACATTTAAATCTGAGAGCTCGTGCTCTTTTAACTGACAATAAAAATTTTGTTTTGCCTTATAAACAAGCCCTTTTAGCTGTGCCATCTGTCATTCATAGTCAGATTTTTGAAACGCTAATTGGGAAGTCCTGTCTCGTTGCATGAACCATGAGTCCAGCAGGGCGTCTGGTGGCTGGTTGCGATAAAAGTCCACATGGTGCAGGTTACACCAGTGGAGGTGTGCCTCATAATCAGAACTGCTTTTGGCACGTAAAACCCCAGAAAGGCGAAGAAGACAACAGAGGACAGTTACAACTCGGGGTGTGTCCACAGAAGGTGGTGCGTTGCATAATATTTAAGGTGCTGTGTTGCATTGTATAGTCCAGCTTGTCATGTCTTATGCTACAACACATCTTTAATGTGGCTGGGTCCACCCCCGTTCGTAACAGTGACAATTTCGATACACATTTGTCACAGAAATCGGCTACATCTCTCATATCATGATGCGTCATTTTCTCTTGCCGGTTTGTAAAAGCGCCTCTAGCACTGATTGCGATTGTGCGAGATCAGCATGATGTTTCTAATACTGAAAAATTATACAGTCGTGACTTGATAAATGGTTTGTTTTATGTAGAACGGAATCAACTCTTTCTGTTATGCGCTGTATGTCTATCATGTTCAGGTATGGCATAGACAACAAGGCAAAGGCATTACAGCGGTTCGAAGAAGCATTGCGAAACACAGGCCGGGATGTCCAACTTCAGTGCACCGGGCTTTTTGTTAACCCTGAGTATCCATGGCTTGGCACATCACCAGATGCCATTGTCTACGACCCATCTGAAGATTCACCATTGGTATGCGTCGAAGTGAAGTGGCTGTATAGCTTAAAGGATGCTGACTCTAAGAAACTTTTGACTGCCAGAGACACTTGTGTAGATTTCGACAATCTGCAGCACCCTTCTTTAAAAGTAGAGCATCCATACTTTGCCCAAGTGATAGGTCGAATGGGTGTAACAGAGTTAAAATGGGCAGATTTTGTCATTTATTCGGATAACTTCGTGTGTGTGCAAAGAATCAAGTTTGAGGAGAATGTTGGGGAACAAATGAGAGTCAAGCTAGATGAATTTTACTGTATGACTCTTCTGCCCTACTATGGCAAGAAAATGTAGTCTCTTTGTCCAGTAGTACATACAGTAAATTTTGAGAGTCAATAAAATAGTAGCAGAAGTGAATCGCAGGAAAATTGGGCATCCACAGCGCTTATGTCTGTGTAATGCACTGCCTGCAGAAAAGGTTCAAAAATATTGTGAGCCAGCTATGCACTTTTGTTGAACATTTTAATATGAACGGTAGGGTGCAGCAGCCTATAAACTGATTCATACGGTGCTTGACAATCAGACTGATCTAACAACTCTACCACGTTTGACTAGTTTTTGGTAAACAACTGAAATAACCGTGACTGGACATGCCCTTCATGACAACTAGAAGAACGTTCACCGGTCATCGTTGTTCTCACTCACGCGTGCGTGCAACATTATTGTTTGATCATTTCACGAGCTGCAATGATTCAAGGTTCTTGCCAAGTCCATCGTACTTTTAAAATCAGCCTAAACTCCGCAATACTAAAACCATAACAGAATGTTAAAGTGCATGTGACAGAAAAGGAAAAAAAAGTTTATTTTCGGTGACTTCGAATGCACTCAACAACATGCATTTGTATAGAAAAACTGATTTTGTTTGATACATCTGCTATAAGATGAATAATTCTGGCGTCTTGCATTAAGGAAATTTCACATTTGCTTCCTCTTGGCTCATTCAGTCTCTCACTATTGTGGTCTGTAGGTTTCTCAACAGAGCACACACTGGTTTATTATAGGGCCGAGAGAGAGTGGAATTATTTTGCTGAAGATATGGTAAGTCTTGATGAGCTGTATTCTCCTCTCGACGTGAATGCGCAGAGATGCAATATCTACTGTTTCTGGTACTTCTGCAACACTGAATTGCTCTTTTGTCAGAAATGGTGGCAAGTTTAGTCCAACACCAATTTTTTACAGCATGCCCTTGATAGTGAAGCCTTTGTCTGCCATCACAGTGTCTCCTGCATCGAAGTTTCTCTTTAGAAAGACACTTTTAATTACAAGTTCTCTGTGTGATATAGATCCCATCTAGAGGTCAGAGACAAAGCTAACCAGTCCATTAGGTGAAATTCCTATGAGTCCCTTGAAAGTGTTGGCTGATTTGTATGACGAGTAATTTCCTGATTGCAGAACTAGACAACTTGGTGCTTCACATCAGATTTCAGTTGCGTCAATAATTACACGTGTTTTGGGATTTTTTCGCTTGAATTCTTCAGGCATAGTTGAATCGACAACGTCCCGTGCTGGCCACCATGGCATGTATGTCAACATTTCGTACAGCTGATTAATCCAGGTTGTAAATATTCTGGACACTGTGCTTCGAGAAACGTCAAAAATATGTGCCAAGTGCATGTGGAAGAGGCCTACCCGCAGCTTGACAAAGGTCAAGAACAGTTGGTTTTTCTTGAGAGAGCTTGTGTCGGCGGCCCCGAACTTTTGCGGGAATGCATGGGCTGGTACTCTCACTTTTTGGCGCTACAAGCTGTAGCAGCTCCTTGAAATGCCCATAATTTGGCAACCAGGTATAAATCTGTATACTGCTGTCATCAGCTTGAAATCTCTCAATGCAAAATTTCCATTTCTGTTCATTTGCACGTGACAACTTTCCCTTCAGCTCTTCAACTGTAGCCACGTACTCTATCATTTGTTGCTCGCTCATACAGTGTGAGAGAAACCATTTCTTCCTTTGCTTGTGCAAGGCCCATCTGTGTTTTGGCTAGCATGTTGGTGCAATTTTGCAGCTCGTGGCACTGCTTTGCAAGTCCATCGCTCTTCTGCTGGACTTCTCTCTCTATTTTCATTAGCACAGCGCTGCAGTTCTCGTGTTCTTCGCATTGTTTTCTCAGTTGAAGAAACTCTGCTGTTGCTTCTTTCAGTTGCTGTTGAATTCGAAGAAGTTCTTGTCGACAGGAACAACAGATTTTTCCTTGCAACATACAAGCGTTTTCAGGTGCTGCATTGTCCATTGTTGAGCTGGGACGCTGGTAGTCTGCATTTTCTGCGTCATCACCTGAAGGTGCAAGATGCGTATAAACGAGCTCACTATTGTCTCGAACGTTTCTTTCTTGCAAATGTTTTGTACGACGGCGCCGGGAAATAACCTTTGAGAAAGGGAAAACTGAAGGCACAGCTCTGTCCTTCAAATACCGTCTCCCACTTGCCGCATTTGGCACAAAGTCATCAGGCGGGAAGTGCTTGGAGCAAACTTTTGTCGTTTGTCCTAGGGTGAAATTTATTTCGGGGTCCCTCCTAATGACATGTATCCACTTGCGACGCAGCGTCTTGTCTGTGGGGAACTTGCCGAATGTGACCTGGAGTAGCAATGCCTTAATCCGCGGTAAATATACTGCAAAAAACACATGTAACATCATTGCCGCGTTCTTCATGCGTCATACCAATCAGTACATGCGTGTGAAGTTATTCTGTAAAATGTGAAATCACGGTTATTGTTAATTTAACGAACGTTGCTTACGCTCACATTTGTATGTGACATACGAACGCATATCCCCTGCTGCTTGAAGCCTACTTCCGATATCGTTTACACATCTCACAAGTACCGTTTCCGGGTAGTGCTGACAAAATGCAGCTGCTTTCTGTAGCCAGGCAAGTTGAAGAGGCGTCGTAAACAAGGCATTATCGTTATTAACTTTATCTACGCTGCGCGCCTTCAATCGCCAATCGGCCTCTTTACCTTTGTTAGCTTCGCGACAAAGCTCGCTGCTACGCTTTCCCGCGATGAAGCGTTGCCCTCTTCAGCGCACGCGCTTGTTACGTGGCTTTAGCGTCGCAACAAAAAGTAAATAAATTAATCTGGGGCTGGAGAGACAAGTACATTGCAGCGTGTTAAATATCCAAAACACACCTACAAGACCTAGCGCTTCTGCGACTATAATGGCATTGACACGTTGGTTTCCCGCACGTGTGTATATTTACATCGGTAATTTTCACACGTCTGTGGCATACCTTTCCGTTCTCGTCGCGGTAGCCTCGATGGTGGCACAGCGGGACAGAGCACCTTTCAAGCGTCCTTCGCAACACGTTTTTGGTTGAATTCACAACGCGAAAGCTGGCTACCGCTCTTGCGAAACGTCGCGCATTGACAGTCGCAGGCTGCGTCGTCTGCTACGGTGACCTAAACATGGCGGCTGCTCGTAGTTCGCGTGCACGGCGCTAGAGGCGCCCGTTTACCAAAGGGATCTATATCACAGCCCAGCACGCGACCTCCACCACAGCCCAGCTCCAGCATTTTGTCACATAGGAAAGCAAGCACAGCATGTGCCATGTGCTCTGACTGTGAAAGGCAGACGCGGCAGCGCCGGCCGTTATGCGCGGTGGCGAGTGCCAGGTGTTGCAAGAAACCCAACAGCACTCGCGAGCATGGATGGATGGATGGATGGATGCTAGGAGTGTTCGCTTTGGAACGGGGCGATGGGTTGCGCACCAAACTCTTATTATATTGCCTAATGTCCTACCTGTCATCATAGAAAAAAAAAGAACAAAGAATTTGCATCACCAAAATTTCTGTACCTTATTACGAACTTTGGTTTTGTACGTTGTTTGTCGTTTCCCTACTTTTATTCCACTAATCTTCCAATCGACTCTTCGTAATCTCTATTGTGAACTTCACTTTCCCCCTGTTCTCGCTGAACCCAAGTGCTTCAAGGAGGTCACAGGTGCCTAAATCCACCGCTGGGCACATATCTTCACATTCTAATACAACATGCTCCATCGTTTCCCTAGTTTTACTACTGCAAGCACATGCTTCTTCTTCTTTATTGTACCTCGCTTTATGTGTGCGCGTTCTAAGCCATCCTAATCTCGCTTGGAAAAGTAAAGAGCTTCCCTTTCACTTATCGTAAATTGTTTCTTTCCTGATTTCCTTTTTTCCCTTTGAGTAGTTACTTATTGAAGGTTTCTTTTCCACTGCCGCCACCCATGAGATTGTCTCTACTGACTTTGCGCTTGACATTCTCTGTTGCCATGTTACTGACTATACCTGTCAAGCACTTGCTGGTAAGCTTCCTAGTTCTTTTCCTCCACTGTGAATCAATGTTCTTCCTGTACAAATATCTGAACACTCTCCTAGCGTATTTCATTCCTTCAATAGCACTCAATCGTTGTTCATAATCAATTTTACTCTGCGCTTGCCTCACCTGAAAACTTCTCCAGACCATATCTCTATGCACGGCTGCATTTGTAGTCTCCCTATGAGCGCCCAATGAGAGGCCTCCCACTGACCTTTGGTTGTCATCGAGTCCTGATTGTACCCCTGACCTCAACTCAACAACAGAATTTCCAAATGTAAGTTTTTTTTGTCACTTCATTTTTTTTGCCATCAACATATTTTGATGCTCCTTGCGCACTTGGCTTTGTTTTAGGTGAGCACCAAGTTCCTTGTACAGCTTATTTTCTTATTCTTATTATTTTACATGTATTTATATTTTTTTATTGTTACATGCTGTATTTGCTGTTGTCTGCACCTGTTTTAACAAGGATTTTTCCTTTGAATTACTCATTCTAAGTAAACTTGATTTTGTGCTACACCCCTTTTAATGGCTATAGGTGTCTTGAAAGTTTGGGATGTGTTCTTGTAACACCTTTTACGGTTTGTCTTCGATCTTTCTTTCCATTTGTGTTCTTGTTTTTATTTTAACATGCATTACCTGTTTTAATGCGTCTACTGTTACTTAATGATTAATTATACCATCCCTATGTAATGCCCTACGGGCCTTTAGGGTACTTCAATAAAAAAAGTCCTGGAACCATTACACTTCTCCACATATCCCGGAGCACCTCGCACCTCGCACTTGGTAGTAGTGACGGAACTGTGAAGGTCGTACTAAGCTATCTGCTTCCGTACAGGTTACGTTTTTCACCGGTGATATCAAGCTCGGACGCAAGGTTGGCGTGGACCAAGCTGCGCCTGCGTGCTGTCGTGCGCCTGCGTGCTACTGCTACGTCCTACCACGTCACGAGCTGCAGTCTACAAGAGGAGTATTTCCGTCAACGGCTGCTTCACTTGGCAGCAGCGACGGAACTGTGAAGGTCGTACTAAGGTATCTGCTTCTGTACAGGTCAGTAAATAGGCGCATTGCATTTCTTGCAAATTCTGCTGTCAAATGTGCCCTCGCTATTGCCAAGTTGCCAATTGTACCTCTGCGTTTTTGCTGCATCTGTCTCTCATTTCCATTCCTCGGTTACAAAGTAACTTATTTGTTATGGCGAAAATGAAAGAGGAAGTAAGGATTGAATGCCAGAGGCTCAGGGAGAAAATGCAGCAGGAAATTAAAATGTTCCGCGAGTCTGTGGAAAGAGATTTCAGGAATGAAATTCGAGAATTGAAAACCAAGCAAAGGAGCATGAAGAGAAGTATTGACTATGCTCATGACACAATACAGGAGTTGAAGAAAAAGCTGGACGAAGCTCTCGCAAAAAACACTCAACTGGAAACTGAAAATGCTGCTCTGCACCTAGAAAACGCGACCCTGAAAAGCTCATTGAATGATCTAGAGCATAGGGTAACTAGCTGTGAGCAATATTCTAGGAATGTCAATTTGGAGATACAAGGTGTCATTGAGAATGAAAAAGAATCTGTCAATTACCTGCTGTGCAAACTTGGTACATCCGTCGGTGAGCCAATTGCCAGAGTATACATGAAAGCATGTCACCGCGTGCCAAGTAGAACGGAGAATAAAAGCCACATTGATCAGTCCAAGTCCTGCGTAAAGCGCGATAATGTACTAAAGAAAGCCAAGAAGGCTCGCCTTACTAATGCGTACTTGGGCATAAGTAGTTCTACACCTGTTTCACCGCCAGTGTACGTCACTGAGCACCTTTGCCCGACGCTAAAAAGGTTGCTAGCACTTGCGGTGAAAAAGAAATATGAAATTAAGTGGAAATCAGTGTGGTCTTTTAATGACAAGATATTTGCTAGACAGTCCGACGCAACACCCGTTGTGCACATCGTGACATCGATACGATTTTTGTAAGACAGACCGGTTCTTAGCTTGCGTAAGTTGAGAAAGAGTACCGCGCTTGCTTGTATTTCTAGTCGCTTTACTTTTATTTCTGATATAGATTATCTGGAGCTTGCCTTTCCCCAATGCGTCAGCTCACGTCACCCAACAAGTGAATCAGTGCTACACATTAATACAAGATCACTGAACCACAAGAAAGACGATGTCGCATTTATTCTTGAACAATTCCAATTAACCTTTAGCGCTATAATGCTGACTGAAACTTGGGGCAGGAATGATGATCAGACCTTCAGTTTGGACGGTTACAATGCATTATCGCTTAATCGGCCAAACGAACTGTGGCAGGAGGTGTGGCACTGCTTGTTTCGATGAAAAAGAATTGCCATGTCGTCCCTCAATTTACTATAGTAACTGATAGCTATGAAATACTAACGATTCGATGTAAGCATGAGCTGATTTCCGTACTTTATCGACCACCAAATGGAAGTGTTGCCAGTTTTTGCTGTTCTATGAAACTTTTTTGGAATTTGTATGCAATAACAACTTACACCTGGTTTCTGCAGGAAATTTCAATATTAATATAATGGAAGAAAGCAATGCCACCCGTGATCTAAACACCCTGTTACATTCCACTGGCTTTACCAAATTAATTACTACGTCAACTCGTATTACATGCTCAACTGCATCGGCACTGGATCTCATTGTGACAAATATTGACACCGTAATCTACAGCGCAGGTACTGTCATATCTGATATTAGTGACCACTGCCCTGTCTTTCTAAATTATCATAACGAACCACTGGATAGAAATTCACGACAGGAGCTACTCATTATTTAACAAATTACCCCTCCGAGAATTGAATCATTCAAAATTGATATATTGAATCAAAGCTGGTCATCTGTAAACGAAACGAAAACAGCAAATGACGCTTTCGATGACTTCATGAAGCTTTTATGCGCATTTATGCAAAGCATTTTCCTTTCAAAACGTTTACACCAGCAAAAAAGGCCAAAAAACCTTGGGTCACTCGTGAGCATCTGAAAATGATAAAAAGTAAAAATATATGTTATCATTCATTCTTGCGCACACGCTGTATATAAGTGTTGAAAGAAATTAAGAAGCTTAGAAATCGAATAAATGCTGAACTTAGACGTGCCAAGGAAGTCCTATTATCGTCGTCTTTTCGAAAATACTAGTCGACAGCGACCTAACGCTACATGGAAACTCATCAATAACATACTCGGCCGCGAAAATAAAAACGCCCTGCCTGAACCCTTAACACTTGACGGTCGCAAATAACCGGCACATATCACTAGCAAATCACATCAACAACCACTTTATAATTGCAGATTCTGCATGTAATGACCATGTAGGTTTGGTTACCGGATGCGGTAATGTGAAGCATAGCATCTTTCTTGACCCAACTGATAAAGCTGAAGTGCATCACGCTCTTATGTACTTAAATAATACTAACTCACTCGATGCCGATAATTTGCAGATCCCTCCAATAAAGCATGTTTTAAACTTAATCACCGAAGTTCTTGCATATATATTTAACTTAATTATTGAATCTAGAGTTTTTTCAGAAGCTATGAAAACAGCTAGAGTATCAGTCATATTTAAAGGAGGAGATCGCAATATAGAAAATAATTACAGACCTATTTCTGTCCTTCCTGTTTTTTCTAAATGCCTAGAAAAAATTATCTTTGCTCGAATAAAGCAGTTTTTCAATAAACTGAATTGTTCTAACAGATGCGCAATTAGGCTTTAGAAGCGGCACGTCTACTGAAACTGCACTGCTTACATTGAAAGAAGCTGTAGCTCATCACTATGAAAAAAAAAACGAATTCGCACTCGGTATTTTTTTGGATTTCAGCAAGGCATTTGATTCCCTTGACCATAGTATTCTTGTGAGCAAACTAGAATCATATGGCATTCGTGGTATTCGCATATCTCTGCTTCAATCTTGCCTTCAAAATAGATGCCAGAGTGTTCACATCAACATATGTAGCTCGTCATTCTTGCCTCTCACTTGCGGTGTACCGCAAGTGAGTATTTTGGGTCCCCTAATTTTCATAATGATATTGTAAACATAGGTACAACAGTGAAATATGTAATATACGCAGATGATTCAGCAATACTAATCTCTGATATTAACTAGCATCATTTAATATCCAAAGCTAACGACGTGCTTTCGGAGATTTCCTCGTGGTCAAAAATGAATCGACTTAAGATCAATCTAAATAAATCTAAATAAATAAATAAAATAGATCAATCTAAATAAAAGCTGTTATAGTTCGTGCTAAAAATAAGACAGTCGCTACTCACCAGCCCTTCATTCTTGATTCACAACGAATAGGTATTGTTGATACGCATAAAATACTTGGGGTTTACTTTTCCTCGAATATAAGTTGGGATGCGCACGTTAACTACCTCTGTAGAAAAATCTCTTCTGTAAGAGGAGTCGTGTCTCGCTGCCGTAATCTGCTGCCGCTCAAGGCTAAACTTCAAATATACCACGCGTTGTGTAACTCACATTTAAATTATTGTACGTTGATATGGGGCACAACAACTAAAACAAACATAAATAAAATTCTTGTTCTACAAAAAAAGATAATCGGCTACATTGGAAACATTGAACGTTTGGGAACCACCTGCAAAGCGTTTGAAGAATTCAATATAATACGGGCTGACAACATTTACCCATATCGATTGTTTAACGAACTCTACTTTTCCAACAAAGAACTCTTAAAATTCATTACGGCCTTATTATGTCTAGAGCGTCGTGTTATTACGGTGCCCACAAGAAACACCCATATTTAGTCTGTACCTCGGTTTCGTACAACCTATAAATACCAAACTTTCCCACACAACGTCCCTACAACACTAAACACATATGCAAACACAACCAGTTGGAGTAAAAAACTGTTACTTTCATACTTTTGTTCTATTGTGGGCTAGAAAAGGATTAATTATTTGTAAATGTTATCGACTAAACTGTTTCAACTATATGACTATATTATTCATATTTTATTCTTGTATATTTGCGTCACTGATAAATATATTGTTACTTGTACATTTCCATATCCATTTCTTTGTGCATTGTAATTTTAGGCGTTTCGTGTGATTTATGTATATGTTGTATAATTTGCTTGTTTTCACTTTTCCTTTGTCACGGCGTATCTACCATCTCAACCGGCGCACCTTGTACAGCTGCTGCCATGTAACGGTCACCTTGGCCCCGTCAAGCCGTTTTCAAGGCTTTTAGCCCAGCGGACCTTCCAGCCTGGTAAATAAATTTGAAATTTGAATGTGAATACCTATTATATCCCCATAGCGCTACGTGTTTCATTACGGTCGCATTTCTCTTCCTTATTGCTGTTATTGTTTTTTTTCTCTTTTTCCATGTATCTATTGCTTTCGTTTATCCATATACCAAGGTATTTCTATTCTTTTACGTGAGGTATTTCCTGGCCCATATTGACACTGTCAGTTCACTGTTCTCATTGAATATAAAGAAAGCCTGATTTTTAACGCTATATTTCAGGCCCAAGTTCTCGCCGGAGTCCACAGATATTAGTCAGACATTGCACATTGCTTTGGTTGTTAGCTAGCAACACAATCTCGTCCGCATAAAACAAGCCTGGAAACTGCTGCTATACTATTATACTCGCCTGTGATGAGACAATAAACCCGATATTGCTTTCCTCTAGCGCCTTTCCATCCTTACCTTGTGCATCATAAACAGCAGCGGGGATTCATATGCCACGCCTTCATATATGACGGGCGGTATATGCGGGTTACATTGCCACACCATTCTTTCACTAATGTTACTCATACGTTTTCTCACATTCTTGACAAAGCTATTCCTCGGAAATTTGAGAATGACAATCCACAAACAAATGCGATGAAACAAAACACCCACAGCTCATGCCTTTTATGTTAAATCTTCTCAGACTGAAATATTAAAAGTGCGAAACAAACACGGGAACCTGAAAAACTACCATGAGAGCACCAATACGTAGGCGCCTTTTTCATAACCTACATGACACGCATGACATGACATTCACGTCATGAGTCCTCAGGAGTCCCTTTAGCAAGGCCCAGGAGACCTTCAGGTGAAAGTCCTTAGCCATACTAATGACCATTACTTCAACCACTGACCCTTAGCATTTTCCTTCACGTAGTACCATATCCGAACCAATTCCATTGGTTTTTGAGTGTTAATCTTTTTCGCTGAATTATTGTCATTTTTGCTGAGTCATGGTCATGACTATGGCTTCTACCCCCATCCCTTAGTGTTTCCTTCACTTAGTATCGCGTCCGAACCCATTTGAGTGCTTTCTCAGTGTTTATCATTTATCGCCGAGTCATTGTCATTTTTACTGTGTCGTGCTCATGGCTATGACTTCTACCATTATCCTTTAGTGGTTCCTTCACGTAGTATCCAAGTCAAAACCTATTTCAGTCGTTTATGATTGCTAATCATTTTTCGCCCTGTCATTGCCATTTTGGCTGACTCATGCTCATAACTATGACTTCTACCCTTATCCTTTAGTGTTTCCTTCACTTAGTACCATGTCCGAACTCATTTGAGTGGTTTCTCAGTGTTTATCATTTATCGCCGAGTCATTGTCGTTTTGGCTGTGTCGTGCTCATGGCTAGGACTTCTACCATTATCCTTGAGTGGTTCCTTCACTTAGTACCCACCTCAGAACCCATTTCAGTGGTTCTTGAGTGTTAATATTTTTTGCTGAGTCATTGTCATTTTTGCTGATTCATGCTCATAACTATGACTCCTAGCATCATCCTTCAGTGTTGCGTATACTTAGTACCCATGTCCCAACCCATTTCAGTGGTTTTTGAGTGTTAATGTTTTCACGCTGGGTCATTGTCATTTTAGGCGGTTGTTTTATGACCTACATGACACGCATGTTATGAGATTCATGTCATGAACTATCATTAATGTTCGACATACACTGTTGTCATATGCCAATTTTGGCAAATACCAAGTTAACGATACGACCACGAGAGCACCAAGACGTAGGCGACTAGATAGATAGATAGATACTGTCAAAGTGGCAAATGCTCGCCAAGAAATACTTCGCATTTAAAAATGATGTAATTTCTTTGGCGCGGTAGTGCACTATCTCCGGGATCGGCCCACGCAGTAAGGCTGCGTTTCTACGACGGGAGCGCACGTGTCGAGTTGAGGTGCCGTCTCAGCGCAGCAGGAGCAGTGTGCCAAAGAGATAAGTTTTCTTATTTCATATTTTTCTATTGGTTTTTTAGGAGTGTTAGCTTAGCCAAGCAATCTTTTTAAGTCATTTTCATGCTTTTCAGTTTCCTGGTCTTTTCGCTTAGATAAAAGTAGGTAACAAATAATTGTTTTTTTTTGTTTTTGTTTGTGTCACATTTTTATTTATTCATACTGTCAGCACAAGCCAAGACAGGAGTTGCGGTTACATTGCTGTCATTTACAAACTAGACATAGTGCATGTTTGAATAATTCAATAGAAAGCAATCAAGACAGGATAGGAAGGCACGACATAGAAACAAATATGAAGCAATAACAACATTAGTCACAATTAACAAGTTACACCACTATATGGTCTAACAAGAAGTAATGCACCAAACTACAACCGACAAACAGCTAACTATAAAACGTATTCTCAACCGTTTACAAATAATTGGTAACAGCTTTAACAAAAGATTGTAAATCAGTACACTCTACTATATCTTGTGGCAAGTTGTTCCACTCATCTATGCTTCGAACCAAGAACGAATTTTTGAATGATTCGGTTCTATAATTAAGTGGCTTAATATGTTTTGAATGCTTTGTTCTGGGGTTAGCAGGTCTCTCTAATGTGATGTGCTTTTCTAAGTCTACTTTATAGTATCCGATTAATACGTGATGAAGAATGTCAGCCTGTTAAGCTGCATTTTCTGCTTGACAGTCATGAAGCCAGCTCTATTTCTAAGTTCGGTGACGGACTGGGTTCTAGCGTATATGTTAAAAATAAACCTCAAGGCCTTGTTTTGTACGCGCTTACATTTTAGTGTGTTTTCTTGAGTGTACGGCTCCCAAACATGACTTGCATAAGTCAGTATAGGGAGTACAGTAATTTTGTAGGCCAATGTTTTTACCTCTGGGGTGGCGTCGTGAAGTTTTCGTCGTAATGACCAAAGTTTACGCATGGCCTTATTGCAAATGTTGTCGACATGTACCGACCAGTTCAAGTCATGTTTGAGATGAATCCATAGGTATTTATATTCCTTAACCTCAGCTAATTCGGCTCCGTTAATGCTGTAGGGGAAAATTAAAGGATCTTTTTTACGCGTCATACGCATACAAACAGTTCTTGATGTATTCAGCTCCATTTGCCACTCGTCACACCAGTGAGTGACTTTTTGTAAATGGTTACTAAGCTCCTGTTGATCATTAGGAGTGCATATTTTAGCATATACAATGGTGTCATCTGCATAATGTTTGATGGCTATTTGTGGCGAAAAACCTGCTCCCATATCGCTAATATAAATGGAAAAAAGTAAAGGGCCTATAACAGATCCTTGCGGCACACCCGATCGAACTGATTTATTGGTACTGCAAACAGAATTTAATGAAACAAATTGTTCCCTTTCTGACAAATAAGCCTCGATCCATTTTAATAGCTGAGTGTTACCTAAGAAACTAGACAGCTTCATAAGCAGCTTTCTGTGGGATATTCTGTCGAATGCTTTGCGGAAATCGATAAAGATAATATCTGTTTGACCCCTTCCATCAATACATTGACCGATTTCATGTGTAACCTCAGTGAGAATAGTGAATGTGGAGTACCCTCGGCGAAAACCATGCTGGTTTTTACCCAAAATGTCGTTTTCTTCCACAAATTCAGTTAGGTGGGTGGTTAAGATATGCTCTAGCGTTTTGCAACATGTACTTGTCAAAGAGATTGGTCGGTAATTAGCGACATCATGTTTTGAACCCTGTTTGTGAATCGGTACTACTTTAGCCCGCCTCCAGTCTCTCGGAACGTCGCCAGATTCTAGAGATTTAGTATAGATATCCGCAAGAAAACATGAGCACCACTCGGCGTTTCTCTTTAAAAAAGCGTTGGGAATTTGATCAGGGCCAGGGCATTTTTTCTCATCTAGTTTAAGGAGCAGGTTCAAAATGCCGTCTTGTCTTATAGTTGGTTCAGATATACACTGCTTAATGGAATGCAGTGTTTGAGGTGTAGAACCGTCATCCCACGTGAAAACTGATTCGAAATATTCATTGAAGAGGCAAGCCATTTCAGAGCTGTTCGTGATAGACTTATTTTCACTTGTCAGAAATTGAATGCCGGAGTTGGGCCCTGAAATATACCTCCAGAATTTTTCCGGAGAGGTTTTAATAAAATTGGTAAGTGTTTAATTCATGTAACAATGTTTCGCTTTAATAATTTCCATCTTAAGTTCCTGTGAAACCGAATGAATACAATGCCGTGTTCTTGTAGAGAAGAATTTTTTAGACCTCATTCGTTTCAGAAGACGCTTTTTATGAATTATTTTCCGTGTACTCCATGGATTTTTTCTGTTAACTTTCTTGGGGCGCTTGGGAACAAACAGTTCTATTGATTCCAATACCACACTTTTAAACTTCTCCCAAGCATCGTTCACTGACGTAGTATTTAGCGAAATAAAATGGCTGAAGTCATCATAACCTTCCTCTAAATGGTCTAATACTGAAACATCATCTGCTTTAGAGAAATCAGAGACTAGCAAAGTTTTATTCTTTTCTGTTCGGTTATATGTGGTAGAGACATACGTGATCACCATTTTGTGGTCAGAAATCCCTTCTAAGACTTCACACCAGTACTTGGATTGTGTGACAGATCTACTCAAAAACACCAAATCAAGTAGTGATTCTCCTAATTCGTAGGTTCGTGTGGGCTTAGTTACTATTTGTGTTAAGTCAAGGGAAAAAGCCAGATTCAGAAGAACACGAGACATGGCCTGATCATTTTGTCCTTGCCGATAATATACCCAGTCAATATGTGGTAAATTAAAATCTCCGGCCATTATAATCTTACAGTTGCTGTTGCCAAACTTTTCAAGTAAGAAATCATTCAGCAATAGCATGTATTCTTCGTGGTGCCAGGGGGGCGATTTACTGCAACAATTACGAAATACAAACCCCCGATCTCTGTAGTACCCACAATACACTCAAGTTCACAAAGGGATGAAATTTCAACGAAGACCATTGAAGCTTTATAAATAATAGCAACACCTCCTCCTCTGGATCCTCGGTCTTTTCGACAAGCCGTATAGTTCGGAGGAAGGAAATCAGCACTCTCAATTGATTTATTTAACCAGGTTTCAGTCACAATAACGATATCCGGTTCATGTTCCATCAGGACAGCTTCCAAAAGTGAAGATTTGTTGCATAGGCTCCGTGCATTAACGTTTAAAATTACTAGTCTGTCAGGGACACTCTTCACTGCTGTCAGAGCTGTTTCCCTTCTCGAAGGATTTTTCTCTGCCGCCTATGTTGCTGTTTTTGTCATGAAGACGAGGCTCCCGAAAGGGCTTATGTGTGTCCGTGTCATCATCCCAGTAATACGCCTTGCCGTCCACATAAAGCTTGTCATAAACTAGGCGCACTCGCTTTCCACACGACTTCTCATTTTTAGCGCTTTCCCAAAGGCACTTTCTGCTGTGGACCACGCTCTTTGAAAAGTCATCGCTTATCGAAACGTTCATGCCTTTCAGCTTGGGACAATTGCGCATAATTTCCTGCTTTTCCTTGAAGTCATACAGGCGAAAAATAACTGGTCGTGCTTTTGACTGCTTTTTTCCCAAGACGGTGCATGCGCTCAATGCTACGGGGAGAAGTACCAATCACAGAAAATATATTGTCCTGCATCAGTTTTGATAAATCTGCCTGTGTTTCATTGTCTTGTTCAGGCAAACCGAAGATGATAAGGTTATTGCGGCGCTGGGGATTTTCCATATCGTCAACTTTTCGAGATAACACTGTGACTTTTTCATTTAGACGAGACACCATCCGCTGTGTGTCATCAAGTTTAGAAAGAGAAGACTGAAGTTTAGCTAAGCGGTCTTCAATGTGTTTTATAGCGGCACCATTTTCTTTCACTTCTTTTTCAGCTGCTCTCTGATCACGTTTAATGTCACTTAACGTCTTGCTCTGGTATTTCAACGTTTGCAAAATCTGTTCAAGTTTTTCATTTGTAGTCAAACCGGGGCCCGGATTCAACTCGACATCACCGCTTGTGATAAGCTTGAGACAGGCAGACCAACAATCACATACCAGCAACGCTAGAGTGCGGGGGCACGGCACGACGATCAGAGACAAATGATTACTTCTAAGTGAGGAAGTGTCGTGTCTCACCTGCAGACAAGCAAATACGAGCACGTTGATTGGTCAGTGCTTCCGATATACGTATCGCCGTCGCACGTGCCAAGTAGCTGCATCTGCAGTAGATCCAGATGATTTGGTGACAGCAGTTGGCGTTCCGGCTTGCAGTGTATGGTGATTGCTGCATCTGCAGTAGATCCAGATGATTTGGTGACAGCAGTTGGCGTTCCGGCTTGCAGTGTATGGTGATTGCGCTTGACTTCGCGACGGTGACCAGAAAAGGGACCTGCAGACAAGCAAATACGAGCACGTTGGAAACCATGTTTGCATGCGTGCCGTGCCCGCAACTGAGTCCGTGGGGGTCCGGGGGCCAGTTTAAGTAGGGGTCGGTCCGTGACTTGGTCGTCGTTGATTGGTCAATGCTTCCGATATACGTATCGCCGTCGCACGTGCCAAGTAGCTGCATCTGCAGTAGATCCAGATGATTTGGTGACAGCAGTTGGCGTTCCGGCTTGCAGTGTATGGTGATTGCGCTTGACTTCGCGACGGTGACCAGAAAAGGGACCTGCAGACAAGCAAATACGAGCACGTTGGAAACCATGTTCGCATGCGTGCCGTGCCCGCAAGTGAGTCCGTGGGGGTCCGGGGGCCAGTTTAAGTAGGGGTCGGTCCGTGACTTGGTCGTCGATGATTGGTCAATGCTTCCGATATACCTATCACCGTCGCACGTGCCAAGTAGCTGCATCTGCAGTAGATCCAGATGATTTGGTGCCGTGCCCGCAACACATCTACGCCTTGTTAGTACAGGATGATGGTTGGTACTAGGGGGAACCCACGCGTGCGTTGTTCTGAATGCGAGCGTTCTTACGCGTTCGAAGAAACACGGTTTAAGTCAGCACGCGAAGCGAACGGTGCAGATTTTATCTGTAGGATGTGTGTGCTAGGGTCGCGGCTAGAACGTCTAGAGCAGGAGAAGAATAAGCTAGCTAAGCGGGTGGGAAAGCCAGAAAAGGAACTTAAAAGCGATCAGTAGCAGAAGAAGGAGGTAGAAGAAAAGCTAGCTAACGCAGAAATTCAGCTGAGGTCCACCATTCCGCAAGGCAATGGTGAACGCATCGAGGCGAGCACCGCGAACGGAGCTGGCTCCGATGCGAGTGCAGCTATGGCAGCCGAACCCGCCAACCCAAGAAGCAGTGGAGGAAACGTCAGTGATGGTCAAGAAGGGGATACCACTGACGCGGCCAGGAGGAGAAAACAAAGCCAAGAGCAAAGATGAGAAAGGAGGGCAGAGCATTGTGACGGCGGGGGCAGCTTTCGGTGGTAAGGGGGAAGAAAAGCGTCGAGTTGTCTTTGGTGGGGATTCCAACACGTGTAAAGTAGAACCGGCGATAAGAGAGAGGGTAGGTGCAGGCGACCGCGTCCAGGTTAGCGCGCTTCCGGGAAAGCCGGTTAGAGAGGTAATAGCGAAGGCCAAGGAAGGCATGTGGGACACAATGGAGGAAAGATTTGGTGATAATGGGCGGAGTGATTGACGTACTGCACGGACGAGGGGCAGGGATCACAAAGCAAATAGCCAAAGGGGTCACCCACCTGGGGAATGTGTCAAAGAAAGTACAAATCGCGGTGTGCACGGTGCCAGAGGTTGAAAGGCAAGGTTATGAAATTGAAAGGGCAGTTCTTGCAGTAAACAGGGAAATTTGGACTCTAGCTAAACCAATGAATTTTACGGTCATTAACATCAACCGAGAAGAGCACCGAGCAGGCCGCGAAGGCGCGTTTGTGCGTGACGGGATACATTTTAGTGAAAGTGTAGCAACACTGGTCGGACGTCGGTTCGCGGCGCTAGCTGTAGCTTTTTTAGGCGGGCCCCAGGCAATCAGGAAGCAGGATTAAGTATCGAACGTAGCGAAACACCAGTAAAGGCCAGAATTAGACGACCAGGAGTCAGGAAAAGACGCAGAAAGGATAACGTAAAATTTGCTACATTAACATGCAGGATGGTCGCAAGCAGGAAAAATGGCTGGAAATTCAAACGTAGCTGAATGATGAAGCGGTTAGCGTGTACGCCTTGACCGAAACGCATCTACGAGATTTGAAGCAGCCGCCTGTTATTGACAATTTAGTATGGGAAAGATGCAACAGAATGACTTGTTCAAGGAAAGGCGGAGGCGTAGGCGTACTAATTAGGCGAGGTCTGCAGTGGCGAAGGGTAAATCAGACATGTAAAGAGCATTTATGAATTAGCGGCACATGGCAAGGTAAAAAGACGTGGCTGGGAGTAGCTTACCTATGGACAGGTAGTGATAGCAGAGAAAAATATAAGGAATTGGTTGATTGCATTAAACGCGATATTAATGAGTTCAGTAAATTGGGCCAGGTGATATTAGTAGGAGATTGTAGTATACGCGTGACCGTGCACTTGTGGTGTTGTGGGACCGACGCAAGAGGAGACAAAAAGAGAACCGAAACTGAGAAGAAAAGAGAAAAGGAAGAGGAAAGCACGAGGCACGGGCGACGGAGAGCGTGAGCTGCGGGGCTCGAAAGTCGGGCGGCAAGGAGGGAGGTGGTGCCGGTTCGGGAGGTGGCCGCAGCGCGTCTTGAGACCGAGCCAGTAGGCAGCCCTGCTGTTCGAAGGAGCCAGACTGTTCCGGGGACGTTCACGGACAACGGACCAGACTGTTCCGGGGACGTTCACGGACGAATGGCCTGACGTTCCCGGGGACGTTCATGGCCCACGGACCAGACTGTTCTGGGGACGTTCACGGACGGCTGGCCTGGGAACGTTCACGGACGACGGTCAACGGTCGAACGGTGTTGACGTCACGGAGTGGACTGCCTGGTCAGGCGAGTGGACACGGCCTTGGCCCACGACCTGGGCTATATTAGGGCCTTAGCCCACGACCCGTGCTCCGTCTACCGTTGCTAACGCAGTTCCGCACTCGGTCTCACCGACGTCTCCAGGAGAACGTAGCTCCCACCCACTCCTCGACCATCCGGGTCGCCACAACCCAGCTTGACGTGGCAGGCAGCGTCGACAAGGGGCTATGCGACTCATCCTCCGCCTCACCCTCTGCAACCACCCCGTCGTCTGAGCCGACGCAACTGACCGGGTAGATCAGTGTGTCACTATCGCCGTGACTAATATATTTACCGTGACTAATATAGTCATTGACGGGTGGAACATTTAACACTTATTTACTATAAACCTTTCAATGCATTTTTTTCATTCATTCTTTCATATGTGTCATATAGAGAGAGAGAGTATATATATATATATATATATATATATATACTCTCTCTCTCATATATACAAGTGTTAATGTGTTATAAGTGTACAAACAGCTCTGCCTATTACTCGCACCAAGGTTTCCCTTGAGTGCGCAACACTAAACCAGTACCTGTCATCACAAATTGGCGTCCGCGACAACAGGACAAAGCCGGTTGTTATACAGTGTGCTTATACTAGATACGGGATGAGTGTCCAGGAACTTAGCGTGTTAGCGGAACGCATGGGTCTGGTTGGTCCAGAACTGAAAGAATGGATTGATGAGGAACAGAGAAGGGCGCGTGAGGAACGTGTAGCGGAACGTGAGGCAGAAAAGGATCGTCTAGAGCGCGAGGAAAAGATTCTGCAGTTGCGCATAAGGCTAGCGGAGATGGGTGGTTCAGATAGCCACGTAAATGGGTCTCAGTCGCTCACAAGCAACCAGGCAGAATGTTCAACGAAGCCCACGATGACTTCGACGCATATCTGAAGCGGTTTGAACGAGTAGCCACTGGACAGGGTTGGCCAAAATAGAAATGGGCTACAGCCCTCAGCCTATGTCTCGACGGTGAAGCTTTGAGAGTGTTTCGTTGGTTGTCTCCGGAGGATTCGCTAGACTATGACAAGACCAAACTGGCATTGCTGCAACATTTTAGGTTTACAGCGGATGGCTACCGCGAAAAGTTTTGCCACAGCAAGCCCCAAGATGGAGAGACTGGTAAACAGCACGCCGCCAGACTATTTAGCTTATTCGACCGATGGGTTGAACTCTCCAATGGAGGAAAGACTTTTGAAGCTGTCCGCGACTTAGTTGTTGCAGAGCAGTTCATGAATAACTGCCATAGTCGATTAGCGCTGTTCCTGCGCGAAAGAAATTGCAGAACAGTGGAGACAATCGCAGAAACCGCGGATCACTTCTTGGAAGCGCAGAGGCAAAATAATTTGCTCACATTCCAGGAGAATGCAGTAGACCGCGCCGCACAAGAGGATGAAACGTGCACAGAAAGAAACTCAGTCAAGTGCTTCCTCTGCCATAAAAGCGGACACAAGCCTTCTGACTGTCAGGACAAATCGAAAAGACCTTACTGTGACTACTGCCAAAGGCCGGGACATGACACGCGGGACTGCAGGAAAAAGAAAGGCGTCGCAAGCACTACTTCTGCCTGTTGTATGTCGCCAGACAACGAGGAACAGCAAAAGCTGTCGTGTGTCCTCCATATTAACGAACAGACGGATGGAAAAACCTTGTCCCTGCATGCCAACGATATGCCAGTGCAGAACAGTGAACTCTATGGCCAAATTGTGTCCGTATTGCGGGACACTGGCAGCAATACCATTGTGGTGCGCCGTGCTCTGATACCCGACACGGCTTTAACGGGCACAACGGCGATAATGTTATTAGCGGATGGCCGGGGTATCGAGATGCCAGAAGCCGAGGTGGAAATTCATTCGCCATATTTTTCAGGCACCGTAGTAGCTAAGTGTTTGGAAAATCCCTTATATGATATTATCATTGGAAACATTGCCGGTTCTCGTCAACCAACGAATACGGACGACCAATGGAAGACTCCTTCAGGCAAAACGATTGCGACAACGCCAGACCCGAACGAGTCGGTCGTCGAGAAGAACCTACCTTGGGCGGCGTCTTCCTTCGTCAGAGCTATGTCAACAAGAGGAGACCCGAAAGTACGTCTCACCTCTCTGCGGACGTCAAGACCAACTTTCAGTATCGAACAAGAAAAGGACAAATCTCTAAAGGGGTGTAGAGGGGAAATGACTAGCACTGAAGGTGATATCAAACTGAAAAACACCAACAAAAAACAAAGAAAACATTCGCCGTCACCTGATTCGTCTGCTAGTGACATGGAAGTCACAGATGCGTGGGCGGGAGCAAATGGGGGAAGCGCTTTGCTCTAAGCATGTATCACAAATTTGATAATATTAGAGCGCGTGCGGGAGCAAGTGAGAGAAGCCTTTTACCCGAAAACAAGATCACAAATGATAAAATTATAGCAGCCGTGTACAATAAATGCGGCTGTATATGGCTCACAATTCAATTTTCAACTTAAATGCAAGTATAAAGACTCCATTGTATGTGTACCCGCCGTGGTTGCTCAGTGGCTATGATGTTGGGCTGTTGAGCACGAGGTCGCGGGATTGAATCCCTGCCACGGCGGCCGCATTTCGATGGGGGCGAAATGCGAAAACACCCGTGTACTTAGATTTAGGTGCAGGTTAAAGAACCCCAGGTGGTCCAAATTTCCGGAGTCCCCCACTACGGCGTGCCTCATAATCAGAACTGGTTTTGGCACGTAAAACCCTATAATTTAAATAATTAATTCATTGTATGTCATTTAATGTTCGGGGTTTCCGTAATGCTGAGAAACAGAAACAATTGATTCGTTTCCCCCGGGAAAAGAAAATCGATATTATCTTCTTCAAGAAACAAACTTGCGCAGGCAACAAGACGTGGCTACTTCTAAAGCAACCAACGGGGTAGAAGGCTTCTTTTCACTGACGAGCAATAGATCATGCGGTACGGGAGTTGCTTTTATTTCAAGCCCATACCGCTTGCACCTACGACACCGACGGCATAATAACTTGTGTGAATATATTCTTAAAGGGCCGGAAAGTCCGATTTATTATAGTGTCTGCCCCTGTAACAAGGAGTTTAACTAATGAGTTTTTTAAAACTTTATGGAAATACATGCTTACAAAACCACCTTGCGTGGCGTTGGAGATTTCAACTGCGTCCTGGACAGTAATAGAGATGTTCGCGGACCAGGGCAGTGGGAAATCAAACTACCACGCCAGAGAACTGAATAAACTGTTAACGTGCCACAATATCTCAGATGCATGGTTATGGTTACATGGTAACACATTTGAGTGCAGGCGTTCATGCGGACGAACAGAAAGCAGGCTGGATAGAGCTTATTTGTCGCCTTGTCTCCTGACGGAGCTGGACGCAATCAAGACTATGAATGGCCCAGAAGGATCCCAAACTTTTAGTGACCATAAACCGGTTAGTTTTACACTAAAGAGACGAGAACGACCAGCTCACACCCCAAGAATGTGGCGTATGGATGCATCGATATAACACATCCAAACAGAATGCGAAGACATAAGAATGAAGCTAAAGAAGAGCTTAGAAAATAATCACGAAAATAGAAAGGGCGCGCTTACGTGCTCCTTCTGCATATGTGGCCAGCACGCTGTTGAGACGCCAGCTCCAACCACTCTCTTCATGGTATTGACGATTGCAACGTTTGCAATAGACCCCTTTCATAAATACGCCACCTGACGGTGGGCTTATCCACATTTTCGATTCGCAAAGGATTCTGGGATATAAGCCACCATGAGTAGGTCATGCGGTTGTGAGTCCGTGCGTGTGCCCATTTATTGTATCCGTGCGTGGTGCAGCCGGCTGTAATCTCGCTGTCTCCGGAATCCCTGCGAATGTATTCCATCGTGCCTTGCTTTGCAAAGACAGTGCAACTGATTTCGGCGCCGTAATGAGCGGCGTCAATTACCCTTCGACGGGATGGACGAAAGATTTGGCGCGGCGGCCGCGGCTGTTGAAGTCCTAGTTGAATCAACTGGCGTCGTCCTCAAGGTCGAAGAATAAAGCTCGTCGGAGCTACAAGCTGCTGACGGAAAGTTACGTCGTAGCGTCAACTATAAGTGCCTGCTACGACCAAGAAATGTGAGTGGCTACGATCAGTTGTGTCCTTTTCTAATATGTGTGTGAAGCTTGCCGTCGTTGTAGACGCTTTGCATTATGCAAGCGATGATGAAGAGGCGGCAACCTTACACTTTTCAGTGCGCTTAATCCCCTGCGTAGACGTAGCTTCTACAAACACTTCTGTAAATCATCATCATCATCAGCCTATATTTTATGTCCACTGCAGGACGGAGGCCTCTCCCTGCGATCTCCAATTACCCCTGTCTTGCGCTAGCGTATTACAACTTGCGCCTGCAAATTTCATAACTTCATCATCCCATCTGGTTTTCTGCCGACCTCGACTGCGCTTCCCTTCTCTTGGTATCCATTCTGTAACACTAATGGTTCACCGGTTATCCATTCCACGGATTATATGGCCTGCCCAGCTCCATTTCTTCCGCTTAATGTCAGCTAGAATATCGGCTATCCCCGTTTGTTCTCTGATCCACACCGCTCTCTTCCTGTCTCTTAACGTTAGTCCTAAGATTTTTTGTTCCATCGCTCTTTGTGCGCTCCTTAACTTGTTCTCGAGCTTCTTTGTTGACCTCCAAGTTTCTGCCCCATAAGTTAGCACCGGTAAAATGCAATGATTGTATACTTTTCTTTTCAACGACAGCGGTAAGCTCCCAGTCAGGATTTGGTAATGCCTGCCATATGCGCTCCAACCCAATTTTATTCTTCTGTAAATTTCTTGATCGTGATGAGGGCTCCCTGTGAGTAATGGACCTAGATAAACAACAGACTCTAGAGACTTAACAGACTCTAGAGACTGACTGGCGATCCTGAATTCTTGTTCCCTTACCGGGCTATTGAGCATTATCTTTGTCTTCTGCATATTCATCTTCAACCCAATTCTTACGCTTTCTCGATTAAGGTCCTCAATCATTTGCTGTAATTCGTCTCCATTGTTGCTGAATTGGACAATGCCATCTGCAAACCGAAGGTTGCTGAGATATTCGCCGTTGATCCTCACTCCTAAGCCTTCCCAGTCTTAAGAGCTTGAATACTTCTTCTAAGCATGCAGTGAATAGCATTGGAGAGATTGTGTCTCCTTGCCTGACCCCTTTCTTGATAGGTAACTTCCTACTTTTCTTGTGGAGAACCAAGGTAGCTGTGGAATCCTTGCAGATATTTGCTAAGATATTCACGTATGCCTCCTGTACCCCTTTGATTACGCAATGCCTCTATGACTGCTGGTATCTGTACTGAATCAAATGCCTTTTCATAATCTATGAAAGCCATATAGAGAGGTTGATTGTACTCCGCAGATTTCTCGATTGCCTGATTGACGACATGAATATGATCCATCGTAGAATATCGTTTCCTGAAGCCAACCTGCTCTCTTGGTTGGCTGAAGTCAAGTGTTGTCCTGATTCTATTGCAAATTATCTTGGTGAATATTTTATGCAATACCGAAAGCAAGCTAATGGGTCTACAATTCTTCAATTCTTTAATGTCTCCCATTTTATGGATTAGTATAATGTTGGCGTTCTTCCAACTCTCTGGTACACTTGAAGTTGTGAGGCATTGCGTATAAAGGGCCGCAAGCTTTTAAAGCATGATATCTCCTCCATCTTTGATTAAATCTACTGTTATTCCATCCTCTCCAGCAGCTTTTACCCTGGTCATGTCTTTCAAGGCCCTTCTAACTTCATCGTTAGGTATAGAAGGAGCCTCTGTATCCGGTTCATCACTCTTTAGAATGAAAGTAGCTTGGCTGTTTTGGGCATAGTCCTGGTCAGTATAGAATTCTTCCGCGGGTTTTACTGTCATCGAAATTGCTGATGATATTACCATGCTTATCTTTCAGTGCACACATCTTGCCTTGTCCTATGCCAAGCTTTCTTCTTATTGATTTCATGCTGCGTCCATATTTTACCGCTTCCTCAATCTTTCCCACGTTATAGTTTCAAATATCGCTTACTCTCTTTATTTTTATCAGTTTTGACAGTTCAGTGAATTGTATCTGATCTCTCGAGTTGGACATTTTCATGTTTTGTCGTTTCTTTATTAGGTCCTCTGTTTCGTGGGAGACCTTACCTACTGTTTGCCTTGGTGCCTTACCTCCCACTTCAATTGCTGCTTCTGAGATCAACCTAGTTAAGGTGTCATTGATTACTCCTATGTGTTCTTTATCTTCCTTTTCTAAAGCTGCATATTGTTTCGAGCACCAGCCTGAATTGTTCTCCTTTTACCCTTACTGCCTCTAGGTTGTCCTGTTTCCTCTTGACTAATTTCACTCGCTCTCTCTTCAAATTGAGAGAAAGCCTAGATCTCACTAACCTGTGGTCACTGCACTTTACCCAATCTAACACTTCTACATCCTGCACTATGCTTGGATCGGCAGAGAGTATGAAATCTATTTCATTCCTCGTTTCTCCATTAGGGCTTTTCCAGGTCCACTTGCTGTTACTGCGCTTCCTGAAGAAGGTATTCATTAGTCGGAGCCTATTCCTTTCCGCGAATTCTACTAACATCTCCCCTCTTGCATTCCTAGAATCGATGCCGTAGTTGCCAATTCCTTGCTAACCAACCTTCTTTTTCCCCACTTTTGCATTGAAGTCGCCCATGACTACAGTATACTGAGTTTGCACCTTTCTCATCGCTAATACAACATCTTCATAAAACTGTTCTATTTCTTCATTATCCTGACTAGAGGTTGGGGCGTAGGCTCGTACTATCTTCCTTTTTTTACCTCCTATTCAGCTTTATTACGACGACTGCTACCCTCTGATTAATGCTGTAGAATTCATCAATGTGGCCCGCTTTGTTGTTATGGACTAGAAATCCTACCCCAGATTCTCTCTTATCTGGAAGACCTCTGTAGCAGAGGACGTGGCCGTTAGTCAGCACTGTGTAAGCCTCGCCAGTTCTTCTAACCTCACTAAGGCCAATAATATCCCAGGCAATGCCTGACATTCTTCAAATAGTCCTGATAAGCCAGCCTCACTCGAGAGGGTGCGCGTGTTGAACGTTGCCAGGTTCAGCTTTCATTGGCGGCCTGTTCTGTAAATATGAGACTGTAAATCCCAATAGATGGATCAATCTTCCCGGCCTAATCGCTAAAGCTCAAATCCAGCGTTGACGCAGTGTTTGTTTGTGGTAAGCCCTGTTTACTCTAGGTTCACCACAAACAAATATTCTGTACGCTAAGCGTTCAGTAGACACTGCGGGAGACGACACGTACCCGGAGGCCTTAGTCCCGCTCAGCCGCAGCCGGCAACGTCCAGGCAAGACCAGATTAGAGGGGAGACGCGGCGAGTCTCTCATACGCGCATTAAAGAGACGCGCGTCTCTCGGCCCAGTCTAGTCCGGGCATGCCACCGCTCTCGCGCCCTTCGTCTTCTTCGCCTTCTATCTCTAGCCTCGATGTCGCAGATCTCGGCTACAATTTTCACAACACATGGCATGAAACGCGAGTGGCGACGATACACTCAGTCAGCTTTCAAGGCGTTTGATAGTGCTTAAACATACAGGTACAACCACTACAAGCAGAGACGCGTGAACCAGAGTATCAAGTCCCCAAATTTGAAAAGGCAAACGAACCTTGCTGGCGACGCCATAAATTCAGAGTTGGATCGCTCACCATGCGAGTATAAAAGGAAAATAGTCGCGTGTTCACCTTTGTACTGTGGCACTGTGCTAGCTCCTTACACAGTTTAGGCAAAAATAAAGCGGCAGAAAATGATTATTGCACAAATTAGTTTGAGGGCAATCTAGGTATAATATATCGATAAAAACGAAGGAAAGAGAAATATATTGCCCAATGTATTCCAAAGCTAGCACAGCATTGTTTAAGGTGTTCCATGAATGCATCATACTAAAGTGCCTATTACCTGGATGTTGCGTCAATGGGTGCAGTGCGAACTTAATACACACACACGCAGAATACACGTAGACCGGACAATCACTGGACAGGACGGACCTAGTGCTCATGCAGTCTATGTGTGTGTGTCGAGTTTGCACAGCAGCCATGAAAACAAGCAACAGCAACCAACCAGCCTGCCTTATCTCCTTTGATTGTTTATGGCCTGTCTTGTTTTGTAGGGAGTCCATGTTCTTTATACGGGCGAGATACTTCCGGAGCCAGAAGAAAACCCAGGTGCCATATCTTGTTCACGTGACAATGAGTAGAGATGGTAGGGTTCTTGGCGGCTACTGTGAATGTCCAGCAGGAAGAAAAGCCTGCAGCCACTTACAAGCTGTCCTGCACGTAATTCTTTTGGTGCAAGAAAAGGCCTTCCAGGAAGCTCCAGACCACTTGCCGTGCACAGATTTGCCGCAAGTTTGGAGACGGCCTCGCACACATGTGAAAGCAAGCAGCCTCCAAAGTGTGGACTGGAGAAGAGTGGATGAGGGTGGCCGAGACATGCCCTTGCCATGTAGATTATACATCGAAAAATGCAAACAGCGCAGTGCAGACGAGAAGAGGAGCGATGCCCTGCTTTTTGCACGTGGCTTGGCCAAGGTTGGAGCGGACAGTGCTTTGGTAGCATTGCTATCTGCTGCAGACCGTGCAGCAATGTGCATTACTAAATGTGGGACAGTTTTTCATGGGTCACCAGTGGCATACCGCCATCCTCTTGCTCCGCATGGATTTAGCGTTCTTCTATGCAAGACACTTGAAAGAGGCTTGAACTCAAGTGTGCCCCCGCGCCTGCCTGAAGAGATAGTACTATTCACTGAGAGCATACTGTGGGCTATCCCAGGTGACATTGACGAAAATAAACAGCGCATCTTGAAGGTACTATAATTTCCTTATCTTTATAGATATTATTGAATCACGTCACGTGTAATTATGAGCTCACTTAACATAAGAGCACTCATCTGCCGAAGGTCTAAAAAGTTGTAGAAGTGTCAGCACACTGTGATTGGAGAACACATGCTGAATGTTTGGGCAGCTACCTCTCTGACACAAACAAATGAATGCACAGACTGCAGTATAATTTTTGTACTTGAATAACCAACCTTTGTGTCTGTCTCTATCTTGCTGTCAGGATAGATAGTACATGTTTTTCGCCTGAAATGGTGCTCAATTTTTAATGGTACAAGAACTCTATATGAGTTGTAACAACAATGCTTCAATACACATAGAACAAACAACGTTAGGTATACAAGATATCCAATTTCGTTCGCATTTCCTTTGTGTCTTGTGTAATTTTCCACATGTACCCGTACCAACCTCATCCAGTAAATTGCACAAAGTGCTTGTGACTAGGTTATTTACACACGACCTAAAAAGGGAGGTCTAGGAGTTACACAAGCGCAAGCTTCCAACTTAATTTAATGGGGAAACGCAGAGTGGATTTATACATAGATACTATATATGTGACGTAGATTGAAAGAAGAAAAAAGCTAACATCGTGAAATATACGTGTGGAATCAATAAAAAGCAGAAATAAGACACGTAACAAAAAAGAAGAAAGAAAATATAAAGACCAAATCAATATCACACACACTATAGCCTAAATGTGCATTACACAGCCTCAGTAAGATAAAGAAGCTCTTTCTGTGATAGCCCCGACAAGGCCCCACTGACACTGTTTCCAACCAGGAGATTATTCTCAGCCACCTCCATGATCTCACATGTCTGACTCTTATGCCTGGCGACAACCGTGCAGTTACTTGACATCCGCTGACAATCACTATCCCGGCATTGCAAACCTCTTTCCGTATGTAAGCGGAATCGCATGCACAACCTTCTCTGCGCATTCCATATACTGGTTCCAGCGGTTCTTTGCACATAGGTGGGCCCTCATATCTTGCACAGCTTGTGGGGTGCCGGAAGAACCACTTTCACCCCGACATGGCCTCGCATCTTTTTTACACAATGGGAGATGTAATGAAAGTACGGTATTAGAGCAGTCTTTCTACTTCCCCTGTTATCAGATCACCGCGGCTCTTTGCTGCGCCCGGACCTCTTGATGGTTTCCAGTAAATAACCGGCAACAGATACAATAACAGAGCCTGGATATCCTGGTTGCTGAAGCCAACCAACGCTGGCCTGAAAGCTATCTTGCACCACGTGTAGTAATTAGCATGAACATTTTTTTGCAGGAAATTGTGCTCACATCCCTTCAAGCACAGTTGTTGGAGAGGAACTCCGGAAGGCATCGGAAAGGCTTGACTTGGTGCCAAGAAAGGAAGTACCGGGTCACAGCATCTAACTTTGGCACCGTACTATTGCGGAGACAATTGACAGATAAAGGTCTTGGCAACCTAACTTCATCATAGGACCTATCCAGTGTTCCTGCTGTCATGGGAATCACTCATATATACCTCTGTGATTGTGCATATTCAACATTTTCGCCTTGAGCAATACCAGAGGTGATTTTTCTTGAAAACAGTACCTCATCCTTAACATATGCTTACCATTTTGACCAACTTCAAACATTGAGGCTAATTTTTGTCGTACATTATTTTCAGTTATAATAAAGAAATTTTACATAAAGTTCAGGACTAATAGATGTCCGGTCTGTAAGGCTTGGTCGAGATACTAAGCGACTGATGCGCATATAAAAATTATATGTTGTGCCTCATTCATCCACTTGCTTTTTATTATGATTATTATTACCAACCTAATAAAGCAAAACTTCCTTTGCCTACCTCCTCGTGACTTGGCCTGTCATGGTCATCTGCCTCACTCAGTAGAAGCTGCTGCTTCATAAAGCTTTCAGAATACAATAGTCTCAAATGCGATTCTCACAGCGAAGCAACCTGACGCTATACCATTGTGGCCATGAATGTGGGCTTATAAGGAATATAAATACCAAATAATACCTTTATCAGCTTCGACGCGTGCTTTCAATGATATAGCAACAATGTACTTTTAAATCTCAGAGCTCGTGCTCTTTTAACTGACAATAAAATTTTTTTTGCCTGATAAACAAGCCATTGTAGCTGTGCCATCTGTCATTCATAGTCAGATTTTTGAAACGCTAATTGGGAAGTCCTGTCTCGTTGCATGAACCATGAGTCCAGCAGGGCGTCTGGTGGCTAGTTGCGATAAAAGTGCACATAGTGCAGGTTACATCAGTGGAGGTGTGCCTCATAATCAGAACTGCTTTTGGCACGTAAAACCCCAGAAAGACGAAGAAGACAACAGAGGACAGTTACAACTCGGGGTGTGTCCACACAAGGTGGTGCGGTGCATAAAATTTAAGGTGCTGTGTTGCATTGTATGGTCCAGCTTGTCATTTCTTATGCTACAACACATCTTTAATGTGGCTGGGTCCACCCCCGTTCGTAAGAGTGACAATTTCGATACACATTTTCACAAAAATCGGCTACATCTCTCATATGATGATGCGTCATTTTCTCTTGCCGGTTTGTAAAAGCTGCTTTAGCACTGATTTCGATTGTGCGAGATCAGCATGATGTTTCTAATACTGAAAAATTATACAGTCGTGACTTGATAAATGGTTTGTTTTATGTAGTACGGAATAAACTCTTTCTGTTATGCGCTGTATGTCTATCGCGTTCAGGTATGGCATAGACAACGAGGCAAAGGCATTACAGCGGTTCGAAGAAGCATTGCGAAACACAGGCCGGGATGTCCAACTTCAGTGCACCGGGCTTTTTGTTAACCCTGAGTATCCATGGCTTGCCTCATCACCAGATGCCATTGTCTACGATCCATCTGAAGATTCC